>NC_053022.1:213957134-214257134 GCF_003073215.2 Triticum urartu | reverse complement strand
GAAATAAATAATAACTTTATTATTGCCTCTAGGGCATATTTCCTTCACTATCTTCATTAGCCAAGCATCGTTGCCCTCATTGTTGGAGGAGGGAGACGACATGATGATTGGCCTTGACAACCCTGGCAGAAAACAGCTCGAAACAAGTACAGGAGATTTTTGCGTGATATGGTGGTCAAAACCTTCGGAAGATTATATAATGATTTTTTACCGACGAAAAGAAGTATCGTGCAAGAAAACGGAGTCCGGAGAGCACACGAGATGCCCACGAGGCAGGGGGCGCGCCCAGGGGGTAGGGCCCGCCCTCCACCCTCGTGGAAGCCTCGTGTCCTTTCTGGTTTTCTTCTTATTTTTCTATTTTCTTAAATACTCCAAAACGGAGAAAAATTGCCATTAGAACTGTTTTGGAGTCAGTTTACTTACCGTACCACGTACCTATTCCTTTTCGGAGTCTGAAACGTTCTGGAAAGTGTCCCTTATGTACTCCTCGGGGGTTACGGTTTCAATAACATTATTTTCAACATTTATAGGATCACCTAACATATAATGTTTGATTCTTTGACCATTCACCACCTTCGGATTTGTGCCTTCAAAGTTGTTGATTTTTATGGCACCGGAATGATAGACCTCCTCGATGACTGATAACCCACAAGTATAGGGGATCAATTGTAGCCTCTTTCGATAAGTAAGAGTGTCGAACCCAATGAGGAGCTAAGGTAGAACAAATATTGCCTCAAGTTCTATCGACCACCGATACAACTCTACGCACGCTTAACGTTCGTTTACCTAGAACAAGTGTGAAACTAGAAGTACTTTGTAGGTGTTTTTGGATAGGTTTGCAAGAATATAAAGTGCACGTAAATAAAAAGTAGGGGCTGTTTAGGTAAAGAAGCAATAAAGTTAGTATAGAGAGTGTCGAAAAGTGGTGGCAGGAGTTGCGAAATTGTCCCTAAGCAATTGACTATGTTACTAGACCGATAGCAAGTTTTATGTGGGAGAGGCCACTGCTAGCATGTCATCCCCGACTTGGAATTCTATGCACTTATGATTGGAACTATTAGCAAGCATCGACAACTACTAACGTTCATTAAGGTAAAACCCAACCATAGCCTTAAGGTATATTGGTCCCCCTTCAATCCCGTATGCATCAATTTCTATGCTAGGCTGAAGTTTCTGTCACTCTTGCCCTCCAATACATAGTCCTATCAACATACAACTAACCCTATGGTGTGATCCACGCGCGCTCTCATATGATGGGCACCAAAGGACAGCAACATAACCACAAGCAAATTAAATCAATCATAGCAATTCATCAACCACCGATATGACAACGAAAATCTACTCAGACATCATAGGATGGCAACACATCATTGGATAATAATATGAATCATAAAGCACCATGTTCAAGTAGAGGGTACAGACGGTTTCGGGAGAGTGGACCGCTGTAGATAGAGGGGGAAAGGTGATGGAGATGTTCGTGAAGATGGCGGAGGTGTTGGTGTAGATTGTGGTGATGATGATGGCCCCCGGAGGCGTTCCGGCTCCACTGGAAGCGAGGGGGAGAGAGCCCCCCTTCTTCTTCTTCTTCCTTGACCTTGTACCTAGATGGGAGAAGGGTTTCCCCTCTGGTCCATGGCCTCCATGGAGGTGGAGGGGCGAGAGCCCCTCCGAGATTGGATCTGTCTCTCTGTCTATCTCTGTTTCTGCGTTCTCTGATTCTTCCCTTTCACCGTTTCTTATATTCCCGGAGATCCGTAACTCCGATTGGCCTAAAATTTTAACACGATCTCTATCCGGATATTAGCTTTCTTGCGGTGAAAGAAGGGCATCAACCGCCTTACAGGGTGGCTACAAGGGCCCAGGGCGCGCCCCCTGCCTCATGGCCCCCTCGTGCATCGTCTCGTGTTGATTTTTCTTCGCAAAAATCACATATATTCCAAAAAAATATTTGTCAGTTTTTATCCTGTTTGGACTCTGTTTGATATGGATTTACTGTGAAACAAAAAACATGCAACAAACAGGAACTGGCACTGGGCACTGGATCAATATGTTAGTCCCAAAAATAGTATAAAAAGTTGCCAAAAGTATATAAAAGTTGTAGAATATTGGCATGGAACAATCAAAAATTATAGATACGACGGAGACGTATTAGCATCCTCAAGCTTAATTCCTCCCCGTCCTCGAGTAGGTAAATGATAAAAAAGATAAATTTCGATGTGGAATGCTACCTAGCATAATCTTGATCATGTAATCTAATCATGGCATGAATATTAAGACACGAGTGATTCAAAGCAATATTCTATTATTTGACATTAAGATAATAATACTTCAAGCATACTAAAAAAGCAATCGTGTATTTTCAAAATAACATGGCCAAAGAAAGTTATCCCTACAAAATCATATAGTCTGGCTATGCTCCATCTTCACCACACAAAATATTCAAATCATGCACAACCTCGCTGACAAGCCAAGCAATTGTTTCATACTTTTGATGTTCTCAAACCTTTTCAACTTTCACGCAATACATGAGCGTGAGCCATGGATATAGCACTATAGGTGGAATAGAATATGATGGTGAAGGTTGTGTGGAGAAAACAAAAGGGGGAAAAGTCTCACATCAACGTGGCTAATCAACGGGCTATGGAGATGCCCATCAATTGATGTCAATGTGAGGATTAGGGATTGCCATGCAACGGATGCACTAAGAGCTATAAGTGTATGAAAGCTCAAACTGGAAATTAAGTGGGTGTGCATCCAACTTGCTTGCTCATGAAGACCTCAGGCATTTGAGGAAGCCCATCATCAGAATATACAAGCCAAGTTCTATAATGAAAATTCCCACTAGTATATGAAAGTGATAACTCCATGAGACTCTCTATATGAAGAACATGGTGCTACATTGAAGCACAAGTATGGCAAAAGGATAGTAACATTGTCCCTTCTCTCTTTTTCTCTCATTGTTTTTTTTGTTTTTTTCCTTTTTTGGTGGGCTTCTTTGGCCTATTTTTTTGGGCTTCTTTGGCCTCTTTTATTTTGATAACCTCACATGGGACAATGTTATAATAATGATGATCATCACACTTTTATTTACTTACAACTCAATACTAGAACAAAGATATGACTATATGAATGCCTCCGGTGGTGTACCGGGATGTGCAATGATATAGCATAGCAATGACATCAAAAAACGGACAAGCCATGAAAACATCATGCTAGCTATCTTACAATATCATGCAAAGCAATATGACAATAAATGCTCAAGTCATGTATATGATGATGATGGAAGTTGCATGGCAATATATCTCAGAATGGCTATGGAAATGCCATGATAGGTAGGTATGGTGGCTGTTTTGAGGAAGATATAAGGAGGTTTATGTGTGATAGAGCGTATCGTATCACGAGGTTTGGATGCACCGGCGAAGTTTGCACCAACTCTCGAGGTGAGAAAGGGCAATGCACGGTACCGAAGAGGCTAGCAATGATGGAAGGGTGAGAGTGCGTATAATCCATGGACTCACATTAGTCATAAAGAACTCATATACTTATCGCAAAAGTTTATTAGCCCTCGAAGCAAAGTACTACTATGCATGCCCCCAGGGGGATAGATTGGTAGGAAAAGACCATCGCTCGTCCCCGACCTCCACTCATAAGGAAGACAATCAATAAATACCTCGTGCTCCAATTTCGTTACATAACGGTTCACCATACGTGCATGCTACGAGACTTGCAAACCTCAACACAAGTATTTCTCAATTTCACAATTACTCAACTAGCACGACTCTAATATCACCACCTTTGTATCGCAAACTATTGCAAGGAATCAAACATATCATATTCAGTGATCTACAAGTTTTATGTAGGATTTTATGACTAACCATGTGAATGACCAGTTCCTGTCATCTCTCTAAATAGATATAAGTGAAGCAAGAGAGTTTAGTTCTTTATACAAAAGATATGCCCATGCTCTAACAAATATAAGTGAAGCAAAAGAGCATTCTACAAATGGTGGTTTTCTATGTGAAGAGAAACAGGCAATCCAATCTTCAAATGATATAAGTGAAGCACATGAAGCATTCTATAAAGCCATACTCAAAAGATTTAAGTGAAGTGCAAAGATCATTCTATAAATCAACTAAGGACTATCTCATACCAGCATGGTGCATAAAAGAAAAATGAAAACTAGTTGCAAAAGACGCTCCAAGATTGCACAAATCGCATGAACGAAACGAATCCGAAAACATACTGATACTTGTTGAAGAAAGATGGGATGCCTTACGGGGCATCCCCAAGCTTAGATGCTTGAGTATCCTTGAATATTTACTTGGGGTGCCTCGGGCATCCCCAAGCTTGATCTCTTGCCTCTCTTCCTTCTTCACACATCGAGACCTCCTCGATCTTCGAACACTTCATCCACACAAAACTCAACAGAAAGCTCAGTAAGATCCGTTAGTACAATAAAGAAAATCACTACTCTAAGTACTGTTGCAAACCAATTCACATTTTGTTTTTGCATTGTAGCTACTGTAATATAACTTTTCCATGGCTTAATCCACTGATATAAATCGATAGTTTCATCAAAACAAGCAAACTATGCATCAAAAACAGAATCTGTCTAAAACAGAATAGTCTGTAATAATCTGAACATTCACCATACCTATGGTACTCCAACAATTCTACCAAAATTAGGAAAAAAATTGTATAGAAAGACAGTGCAGAAAGTTTTAGAACCGTTTGATGTTCCAGTAAAAAATGTAAAATCGCGCACTATAGCCAAAGTTTCTGTCCTGCACCGTACAAACCAACAAGCATCTAAAACATCCGAAAGGCAAACCTTGGCTCATTATTTTTATTTTTAAACCTTATAAAAGCACACAACAGAAATAAATGACTCTCTAAAACTTCCGGGTTGTCTCCCTGGCAGCGCTTTCTTTAAAGCCATTAAGCTAGGCATATAGTGCTCAAGTAATGGATCCACCCGGATCCCAAGGTATATCAAAGCCAATTTAATTAACAATGATTTGTAATTTAGTAGTGAGCACAAAGTAACATATATCAAGAAATGATGAAGTCTAACTCTCTTCTTATGCATCAGGATGTCATACAAGAACAATTCATGCACATCAAGTAAAGGCCAATACATAGCATAAGCAGTTTCCTGCAATTTTTTCGTGTTGGAAACATAAAGAGGCGGAGATGTAGTTCCTCTCTCATAATAATTGCAAGTAGGAGCAGCAAGCACATGCATATTATATCTATCAAAATCATCCTGTGTAATAGTAAAACGCAACCCATCAATATAATCCTTAATAAGGGCAAACTTCTCTGATATAGTGTAGTCGGGAGAATTCAAAAAGATAATAGGACTATCATGCGTGGGTGCAATAGCAACAATTTCATGTTTAACATAAGGAACTATAGAAAGTTCATCTCCATAAGCATAATTCATATTGGCATCTTGGATAGCAAGCATAATCAGAAAGGGATATTTCAAGATAATCAACGGGGTCATAACAGTCATCATAGCAATCATCCTTCGGTAAGCACGAAGGGAAATTAAACAATGTATGAGTTGAAGAGTTACTCTCATTAGAAGGTGGGCACGGGTGATCAATCTGCTCTTCCTCCTTTTGTTCTTCGCTCTCCTCCTCATCTTTTTCATCCAATGAGCTCACAGTTTCATTAATTTCTTCTTCCATAGACTCCTGCAAAATATTAGTCTCTTCTTGGATAGCGGAGGAGTCCTCAATATATGGTTTAACATAGGCATTAGAAGCATAATTATCATAACAATATTTAAGTATGGCAAAATTTTCTGATTTGTAAAGAGTAGCATCATACTTTTCAATCAAAGAAGAAATTTCATAAGCACCCTTAAAAGCAACAAATTCTTCAATTTGTTGAACATCATATTAAGTATAAACACCCTTAGCATATGAAGATACAATTCCATTATCACTAAACTCACATTGATAGGGAAGGTGTTTCTTAGGGTTTTCAGAACAACAAGTAACATCATATATTTCACATAAATTCCAAGCATAGCACTACAAACGATGAATTTGATCCAGTAAAAGTTCCCCTTTTGAGATAAGCGGTGTTGCACATAACAAGCATGCTCATTTAAAGATTTGCCCTCAACTAAGCTAGTTGGGGTTTCAGCACGAGCACAAAGGGACCGAAGATTATCCAAGTAAAAAGCTTTATGAGTGTGATGGATTTTGAGTAGTTCTTCAACAATTGGTGTAGCAGGTACAACTAATTGTTTTGGTATTTTGCGTTTCCTACCCATAACTAAAGATAGAAAACAACTTAGAACAACAAATAAAAATTACTTAGTGATAAAGCAAACAAGCACACACGAGAATATTCACCCCATGCTATAACTCCCCGGCAACGGCACCAGAAAAAGGTCTTGATAACCCACAAGTATAGGGGATCAATTGTAGCCTCTTTCGATAAGTAAGAGTGTCGAACCCAACAAGGAGCTAAAGGTAGAACAAATATTCCCTCAAGTTCTATCGACCATCAATACAACTCTACGCACGCTTAACGTTCGCTTGACCTAGAACAAGTATGAAACTAGAAGTACTTTGTAGGTGTTTTTGGATAGGTTTGCAAGAATATAAAGTGCATGTAAATAAAAAGTAGGGGCTGTTTAGGTAAAGAAGCAATAAAGTTAGTATAGCGAGTGTGGAAAAGTGGTGGTAGGATGTAGCGACCCGACCTCAGACGGTCAAGTCTCTGTGTATCTGTGCCATCCCTGGATCGGTATGCTAGCACACATAGTACATCAATGTATATATCAAAGTGCAATCACATGTATAAATACTGTAAAACTGATATATACCTCATAAGTCTCGACGGAAACAAATAATCGGGTATGGAGTCCAATCAACGCCATCGGCAGGTTGAGTGTAGACCGTAACCCTGTACCGTACTCTTACTCGTCGGAAGGAACATATCTGCAACATGAGATGTTGCAGCCGTGTAGGTCGGTACATTGAATGTACCGGCAAGATCACAATATGAGGAAAGCAGATGATAAAACTATTCTATATGCAATATGGCTTTGTGGCTCTGTGTCTGATGTTTTTGCGTAAAAGCTGGTTTTATTTTCCCTACAGCAAAGGAGTATCAGGAGTCTGTACTATGGAGTTTTCTGTCATGACATGGTTCCGCCAACCGATGTCTCATACCCAAAGCATCATAAGTTGCCCACAATTAAATTATCAGTCCGGTGTTGAGAGTTCCGAGATAGATCCAAGTCCAGAGGCTCAAATTGTCCATAACCGGGGACACGGCTAATCGATTAGGTTTTAACCCTCTATAGAGGTTTGTACACTTTACTCGCAAGATTCGATCCCTCTCTTTACATTCTCGCACTTCAGGGTGTTTGAGAACAAGATGACCGAAACATGGTCTTTCGAAGAGTTCCTCTGACCACTGTCCGGTGCTCATCCAATCCTACCGTAGTTCTACATCTGCTAGCACCGTCCCAGCCAGAGTCACAACTAAGGTCAACCAAGCCAGAGCCCATAGTGACTTGCGGTTGCACAGGTAAGCTTCCGGGCATGAAGTATTCTTCCGTCTCTTTGAGTCTGGGTGAAGCTTTCCACAAGATGTCATGGCGCTTCTCCATGCATCCCGGCCAACCACTGGCTTCTCCAGGGTGCCCGTCAACCGTCCTTCACCCAGTAGTGTGTATTGAATATTGTCTCGAGTCTCGAAATCTTGAGGAGTCCTGAAGATGCAATCCTTGCAGATGCCATCATGAAGTTGTCATCTTTGACGTAAAGTCCTTCATTCTCACACCACTCCCGAGCACTCATACCAAACCCCGTCTACTACAGCGTAGCATTAAAACTATATACGTCCCGGGCTTGGTAATAGGGAGGTGGGTTCCTACCTCATGCATTCTACTCAACTACAAGAATTCAATATCACTACTGGAGGGATTGAAATAATGGTGCCACTAAACGCAATAAAAACATTGGTATGAAAATATGGTCAAAGTGAACTTGCCTGGCCAGTTGTTGAAGATATTATCGCTCTTAAAAACTTGATAAACTAGTCGTCACTCTCCGATGAAATCTATACAAGCAAGCATAGTATTCACATAAGCAATCATTCTAGCACTCAATCATAACAATCAAAATAACAACGAAATCGAAATAGGATCGAAGGTAAAAACCAAAGAAAACTCCAAATCACTCAAATAATCTTATAGGGCTAATCTACACCACAACAACTCTACCTAACAACAAGTAAAAATCCTAAAACAAAAAAAATACTTAACACACGGTAAAAATAATTATCCGCTATGTAACATAAAGTATTTTTCCTATAATAAAATTCTAACAGTACCTAGAACCTCTAACACTATTCCTATTGCTAGCAACTAGTCATACAACAAACAACACCTAGAACCTCAAGAATACTAAGTCTAATAAATCCTAGAAATCGCCTACTGTTAACCAATAGAATATATGACACACTGGCGAAAACTAGCAAAAGAAACTAATTAAAACTAATTTATAATAATTAAACTACAAACAGTACTAAAAACAGAGTAATCAGTACTGTTTACAATAAAAAGCTAATCTAACTAACTCACTAACATGCAAATTAAACACTACTGCGTAGCTAGTCTAATAAGTAACCAGGAGCAAAAAGAATCGGTCAAAAATAATATTCCTAACTCAAAATAGCTCAAATCTAGTGATTTGAGCAAATTCATACAAACACAAATTTAAACTCCTCAAATGTGAAATAAAATTGAACTAACAGAAACTTCATAAAATTTGTGATCGAAGGCAGTTGGAATCACTCAAAAGTACCTCGTAGATAATTAACTATGGATTTTACAAGATTGAAACTATTCTGTTTTAAAAACAGAACGAAACAAAACAGTAGGTCGGGATTTACTGTAGCAGTTCCGGTGATGGGGTCCTGGTGGAGCTCCGGCGACGTCCTCCGGTGGCCCTCTGGCGTCGGGGAAGGGACGGTCGGGGGCGATAGTGAAGGAAATATGCCCTAGAGGCAATAATAAAGTTATCATTTATTTCCTTATTTCATGATAAATGTTTATTATTCATGCTAGAATTGTATTATCCGGAAACATAATACTTGTGTGAATACATAGACAAACCAAACGTCACTAGTATGCCTCTACTTGACTAGCTCGTTAATCAAAGATGGTTATGTTTCCTAACCATAGACATGTGATGTCATTTGATTAATGAGATCACATTATTAGGAGAATGATGTGATTGACATGACCCATTCCATTAGCTTAGCACTCGATCGTTTAGTATGTTGCTATTGCTTTCTTCATGACTTATACATGTTCCTATGACTATGAGATTATGCAACTCCCGTTTGCCGGAGGAACACTTTGTGTGCTACCAAACGTCACAACGTAACTGGGTGATTATAAAGGAGCTCTACAGGTGTCTCCAAAAGTAAATGTTGGGTTGGCGTATTTCGAGATTATGATTTGTCACTCCAATTGTCGGAGAGGTATCTCTGGGCCCTCTCGGTAATGCACATGACATAAGCCTTGCAAGCATTGCAACTAATGAGTTAGTTGCGAGATGATGTATTATGAAACGAGTAAAGAGACTTGCCGGTAACGAGATTGAACTAGGTATTGAGATACCGACGATCGAATCTCGGGCAAGTAACATACCGATGACAAAGGGAACAATGTATGTTGTTATGCGGTCTGACCGATAAAGATCTTCGTAGAATATGTGGGAGCCAATATGAGCATCCAGGTTCCGCTATTGGTTATTGACCAGAGACGTGTCTTGGTCATGTCTACATTGTTCTCGAACCCGTAGGGTCCGCACGCTTAAGGTTTCGATGACAGTTATATTATGAGTTTATACATTTTGATGTACCAAAGTTTGTTCGGAGTCCCGGATGTGATCACGGACATGACGAGGAGTCTCGAAATGGTCGAGACATAAAGATTGATATATTGGAAGCCTAAATTTGGATATCGGAAGTGTTCCGGGTGAAATCGGGATTTTACCGGAGTACCGGGAGGTTACCGGAACCCCCCGGGAGGTATATGGGCCTTAGAGGGCTTTAGTGGAAGAGAGGAGAGGTGGCCAGGGCTGGGCCGCGCGCCCCTCCCCCCTAGTCCGAATAGGACAAGGAGAGGGGGGCGCCCCCCTTCCTTCTCTCTCTCCTCTTTCCCACTCCCGAATCCTATTCCAACTAGGAAAGGGGGGGAATCCTACTCCCGGTGGGAGTAGGACTCCTCCTGGCGCGCCCTCCTCCTGGCCGGTCGCACCCCCCCTTTGATCCTTTATATACGGGGGCAAGGGGCACCCCTAGAGACACAAGTTGATCCACGTGATCATATTCTTAGCCGTGTGCGGTGGCCCCTTCCACCATAATCCTCGATAATATTGTAGCGGTGCTTAGGCGAAGCCCTGCGACGGTAGAGCATCAAGATCGTCACCACGCCGTTGTGCTAACGGAACTCTTCCCCGACACTTTGCTGGATCGGAGTCCGGGGATCGTCATCGAGCTGAACGTGTGCTAGAACTCGGAGGTGCCGTAGTTTCGGTGCTTGATCGGTCGGGCCGTGAAGACGTACGACTACATCAACCGCGTTGTGCTAACGCTTCCGCTGTCGGTCTACAAGGGTACGCAGATGACACTCTTCCCTCTCGTTGCGATGCATCACCATGATCTTGCGTGTGCGTAGGAATTTTTTTGAAATTACTACGTTCCCCAACAGTGGCATCCGAGCCTAGGTTTTATGTGTTGATGTTATATGCACGAGTAGAACACAAGTGAGTTGTGGGCGATATAAGTCATACTGCTAACAGCATGTCATACTTTGGTTCGGCGGTATTGTTGGACAAAGCGGCCCGGACCGACATTACGCGTACGCTTACTCGAGACCGGTTCTCCCGACGTGCTTTGCACATAGGTGGCTTGCGGGTGACAGTTTCTCCAACTTTAGTTGAACCGAGTGTGGCTACGCCCGGTCCTTGCGAAGGTTAAAACAACACCAACTTGACAAACTATCGTTGTGGTTTTGATGCGTAGGTAAGATTGGTTCTTGCTTAAGCCCATAGCAGCCACGTAAAACTTGCAACAACAAAGTAGAGGACGTCTAACTTGTTTTTGCAGGGCATGTTGTGATGTGATATGGTCAAGACATGATGCTAAATTTTATTGTATGAGATGATCATGTTTTGTAACCGAGTTATCGGCAACTGGCAGGAGCCATATGGTTGTCGCTTTATTGTATGCAATGCAATTGCGCTGTAATGCTTTACTTTATCACTAAGAGGTAGGATAGTCGTGGGAGCATAAGATTGGCGAGACGACAACGATCCTACGATGGAGATCAAGGTGTCGCACCGGTGACGATGGTGATCACGATGGTGCTTCGAAGATGGAGATCACAAGCACAAGATGATGATGGCCATATCATATCACTTATATTGATTGCATGTGATGTTTATCTTTTATGCATCTTATCTTGCTTTGATTGACGGTAGCATTATAAGATGATCTCTCACTAATTGTCAAGAAGTGTTCTCCCTAAGTATGCACCATTGCAAAAGTTCTTCGTGCTGAGACACCACGTGATGATCGGGTGTGATAGGCTCTACGTTCAAATACAACGGGTGCAAAACAGTTGCACACGCAGAATACTCGGGTTATACTTGACGAGCCAAGCATATACAGATATGGCCTCGGAACACGGAGACCGAAAGGTCGAGCGTGAATCATATAGCAGATATGATCAACATAGTGATGTTCACCAATGAAACTACTCCATCTCACGTGATGATCGGACATGGTTTAGTTGATTTGGATCACGTAATCACTTAGAGGATTAGAGGGATGTTTATCTAAGTGGGAGTTCTTAAGTAATATGATTAATTGAACCTAAATTTATCATGAACTTAGTACCTGATAGTATCTTGCTTGTTTATGTTTGATTGTAGATAGATGGCCCGTGCTGTTGTTCCGTTGAATTTTAATGCGTTCCTTGAGAAAGCAAAGTTGAAAGATGATGGTAGCAATTACACGGACTGGGTCCGTAACTTGAGGATTATCCTCATTGCTGCACAGAAGAATTATGTCTTGGAAGCACCGCTGGGTGCCAGGCCTGCTGCTGGAGCAACACCAGATGTTATGAACGTCTGGCAGAGCAAAGCTGATGACTACTCGATAGTTCAGTGTGCCATGCTTTACGGCTTAGAATCGGGACTTCAACGACGTTTTGAACGTCATGGAGCATATGAGATGTTCCAGGAGTTGAAGTTAATATTTCAAGCAAATGCCCGGATTGAGAGATATGAAGTCTCCAATAAGTTCTATAGCTGCAAGATGGAGGAGAACAGTTCTGTCAGTGAGCATATACTGAAAATGTCTGGGTATAATAATCACTTGATTCAATTGGGAGTTAATCTTCCAGATGATTGCATCATTGACAGAATTCTCCAATCACTGCCACCAAGCTACAAGAGCTTCGTGATGAACTATAATATGCAAGGGATGAATAAGACTATTCCCGAGCTCTTCGCAATGCTGAAAGCTGCGGAGGTAGAAATCAAGAAGGAGCATCAAGTGTTGATGGTCAACAAGACCACTAGTTTCAAGAAAAAGGGCAAAGGGAAGAAGAAGGGGAACTTCAAAAAGAATAGCAAGCAAGTTGCTACTCAAGAGAAGAAACCCAAACCTGGACCTAAGCCTGAAACTGAGTGCTTCTACTGCAAGCAGACTGGTCACTGGAAGCGGAACTGCCCCAAGTATTTGGCGGATAAGAAGGATGGCAAGGTGAACAAAGGTATATGTGATATACATGTTATTGATGTATACCTTACTAATGCTCGCAGTAGCACCTGGGTATTTGATACTGGTTCTGTTGCTAATATTTGCAACTCGAAACAAGGACTACGGATTAAGCGAAGATTATCTAAGGACGAGGTGACGATGCGCATAGGAAATAGTTCCAAAGTCGATGTGATCGCAGTCGGCACGCTACCTCTACATCTACCTTCGGGATTAGTATTAGACCTAAATATTTGTTATTTGGTGCCAGCGTTAAGCATGAACATTATATCTGGATCTTGTTTGATGCGAGACGGTTATTCATTTAAATCAGAGAATAATGGTTGTTCTATTTATATGAGTAATATCTTTTATGGTCATGCACCCTTAAAGAGTGGTCTATTCTTATTAAATCTCGATAGTAGTGACACACATATTCATAGTGTTGAAGCCAAAAGATGCAGAGTTGATAATGATAGTGCAACTTATTTGTGGCACTGCCGTTTGGGTCATATCGGTATAAAGCGCATGAAGAAACTCCATACTGATGGGCTTTTGGAACCACTTGATTATGAAACACTTGGTACTTGCGAATCGTGCCTTATGGGTAAGATGACAAAAACACCGTTCTCCAGTACTATGGAGAGAGCAACAGATTTATTGGAAATCATACATACAGATGTATGTGGTCCGATGAATGTTGAGGCTCGTGGCGGATATCGTTATTTTCTCACCTTCACAGATGACTTAAGGAGATATGGGTATATCTACTTAATGAAACATAAGTCTGAAACGTTTGAAAAGTTCAAAGAATTTCAGAGTGAAGTTGAAAATCATCGTAACAAGAAAATAAAATTCCTACGATCTGATCGTGGAGGAGAATATTTGAGTTACGAGTTTGGTGTACATTTGAAACAATGTGGAATAGTTTCGCAACTCACGCCACCCGGAACACCACAGCGTAATGGTGTGTCCGTACGTCGTAATCGTACTTTACTAGATATGGTGCGATCTATGATGTCTCTTACTGATTTACCGCTATCGTTTTGGGGATATGCTCTAGAGACGGCCGCATTCACATTAAATAGGGCACCATCAAAATCCGTTGATACGACGCCTTATGAACTGTGGTTTGGCAAGAAACCAAAGTTGTCGTTTCTGAAAGTTTGGGGCTGCGATGCTTATGTGAAAAAGCTTCAACCTGAAAAGCTCGAACCCAAATCGGAGAAATGTGTTTTCATAGGATATCCAAACGAAACTATTGGATACACCTTCTATCACAGATCCGAAGGCAAGACTTTTGTTGCTAAATTCGGAAATTTTCTGGAGAAGGAGTTTCTCTCGAAAGAAGTGAGTGGGAGGAAAGTAGAACTTGACGAGGTAACAGTACCTGCTCCCTTATTGGAAAGTAGTACATCACAGAAACCTGTTTCTGTGACACCTACACCAATTAGTGAGGAAGCTAATGATAATGATCATGAAACTTCAGAACAAGATACTACTGAACCTCGTAGATCAACCAGAGTAAGGTCCGCACCAGAGTGGTACTGTAATCCTTTTCTGGAAATCATGCTACTAGATCATGATGAACCTATGAACTATGAAGAAGCGATGGCGAGCCCAGATTCCGCAAAATGGCTTGAAACCATGAAATCTGAGATGGGATCCATGTACGAGAACAAAGTATGGACTTTGGTTGACTTGCCCAATGATCGGCAAGCAATTGAGAATAACTGGATCTTCAAGAAGAAGACTGATGCTAACGGTAATATTACTGTCTACAAAGCTCAACTTGTCGCAAAAGGTTTTCGACAAGTTCAAGGGATTGACTACGATGAGACCTTCTCACCCGTAGCGATGCTTAAGTCTGTCCGAATCATGTTAGCAATTGCCGCATTTTATGATTATGAAATTTGGCAAATGGATGTCAAAACTGCATTCCTGAATGGATTTCTGCAAGAAGAGTTGTATATGATGCAGCTGGAAGGTTTTGTCGATCCAAAGGGGGCTAACAAAGTGTGCAAGCTCCAGCGATCCATTTATGGACTGGTGCAAGCCTCTCGGAGTTGGAATAAACGGTTTGATAGTGTGATCAAAGCATTTGGTTTTGTACAGATTTTTGGAGAAGCCTGTATTTACAAGAAAGTGAGTGGGAGCTCTGTAGCATTTCTGATATTATATGTAGATGACATATTGCTAATCGGAAATGATATAGAATTTCTGGATAGCATAGAAGGATACTTGAATAGAAGTTTTTCAATGAAAGACCTCGGTGAAGCTGCTTAAATATTGGGCATTAAGATCTATAGAGATAGATCAAGACGCTTAATTGGACTTTCACAAAGCACATACCTTGACAAAGTTTTGAAGAAGTTCAAAATGGATCAAGCAAAGAAAGGTTTCTTGCCTGTGCTACAAGGTGTGAAATTGAGTAAGACTCAATCCCCGACCAATGCAGAAGATAGAGAGAAAATCAAAGATGTTCCCTATGCTTCAGCCATAGGCTCTATCATGTATGCAATGCTGTGTACCAGACCTGATGTGTGTCATGCTATAAGTCTAGCAGGGAGGTACCAAAGTAATCCAGGAGTGGATCACTGGACAACGGTCAAGAACATCCTGAAATACCTGAAAAGGACTAAGGATATGTTTCTCATATATGGAGGTGACAAAGAGCTCATCGTAAATGGTTACGTTGATGCAAGCTTTGACACTGATCCGGACGATTCTAAATCACAAATCGGATACGTGTTTACATTAAACGGTGGAGCTGTCAGTTGGTGCAGTTCTAAACAAAGCGTTGTGGCGGGATCTACATGTGAAGCGGAGTACATAGCTGCTTCGGAAGCAGCAAACGAAGGAGTTTGGATGAAGGAGTTCATATCCGATCTAGGTGTCATACCTAGTGCATCGGGTCCAATGAAAATCTTTTGTGACAATACTGGTGCAATTGCCTTGGCAAAGGAATCCAGATTTCACAAGAGAACCAAGCACATCAAGAGACGCTTCAATTCCATTCGGGATCTAGTCCAGGTGGGAGACATAGAGATTTGCAAGATACATACGGATCTGAATATAGCAGACCCGTTGACTAAGCCTCTTCCACGAGCAAAACATGATCAGCACCAAACCTCCATGGGTGTTAAAATCATTACTGTGTAATCTAGATTATTGACTCTAGTGCAAGTGGGAGACTGAAGGAAATATGCCCTAGAGGAAATAATAAAGTTATTATTTATTTCCTTATTTCATGATAAATGTTCATTATTCATGCTAGAATTGTATTATCCGGAAACATAATACTTGTGTGAATACATAGACAAACCAAACGTCACTAGTATGCCTCTACTTGACTAGCTCGTTAATCAAAGATGGTTATGTTTCCTAACCATAGACATGTGATGTCATTTGATTAACGAGATCACATTATTAGGAGAATGATGTGATTGACATGACCCATTCCATTAGCTTAGCACCCGATCGTTTAGTATGTTGCTATTGCTTTCTTCATGACTTATACATGTCCCTATGACTATGAGATTATGCAACTCCCGTTTGCCGGAGGAACACTTTGTGTGCTACCAAACGTCACAACTTAACTGGGTGATTATAAAGGAGCTCTACAGGTGTCTCCAAAGGTAAATGTTGGGTTGGCATATTTCGAGATTAGGATTTGTCACTCCGATTGTCGGAGAGGTATCTCTGGGCCCTCTCGGTAATGCACATCACATAAGCCTTGCAAGCATTGCAACTAATGAGTTAGTTGCGAGATGATGTATTACTAAACAACTAAAGAGACTTGCCGGTAACGAGATTGAACTAGGTATTGAGATACCGACGATCGAATCTCGGGCAAGTAACATACCGATGATAAAGGGAACAACGTATGTCATTATGCGGTCTGACCGATAAAGATCTTCGTAGAATATGTGGGAGCCAATATGAGCATCCAGGTTCCGCTATTGGTTATTGACCGGAGACGTGTCTTGGTCATGTCTACATTGTTCTCGAACCCGTAGGGTCCGCACGCTTAAGGTTTCGGTGACAGTTATATTATGAGTTTATACATTTTGATGTACCGAAGTTTGTTCGGAGTCCCGGATGTGATCACGGACATGACGAGGAGTCTCGAAATGGTCGAGACATAAATATTGATATATTGGAAGCCTAAATTTGGACATCGGAAGTGTTCCGGGTGAAATCGGGATTTTACCGGAGTACCGGGAGGTTACCGGAACCCCCCGGGAGGTATATGGGCCTTACTGGGCTTAAGTGGAAGAGAAGAGAGGTGACCAGGGCTGGGCCACGCGCCCCTCCCCCCCTAGTCTGAATAGGACAAGGAGAGGGGGGCGGCGCTCCCCTTCCTTCTCTCTCTCCTCTTTCCCACTCCCGAATCCTATTCCAACTAGGAAAGGGGGGGAATCCTACTCCCGGTGGGAGTAGGACTCCTCCTGGCGCGCCCTCCTACTGGCCGGCCGCACCCCCCTTTGATCCTTTATATACGGGGGCAGGGGCACCCCTAGAGACACAAGTTGATCCACGTGATCATATTCTTAGCCGTGTGCGGTGCCCCCTTCCACCATAATCCTCGATAATATTGTAGCGGTGCTTAGGCGAAGCCCTGCGACGGTAGAGCATCAAGATCGTCACCACGCCGTCGTGCTAATGGAACTCTTCCCCGACAATTTGCTGGATCGGAGTCCGGGGATCGTCATCGAGCTGAACGTGTGCTAGAACTCGGAGGTGCCGTAGTTTCGGTGCTTGATCGGTCGGGCCGTGAAGACGTACGACTACATCAACCGCGTTGTGCTAACGCTTCCACTGTCGGTCTACAAGGGTACGTAGATCACACCCTTCCCTCTCATTGCGATGCATCACCATGATCTTGTGTGTGCATAGGAATTTTTTTGAAATTACTACGTTCCCCAACAGGTAGAGCGGGGCGGAGCGATTGGTGGGGTCCGTGGGTGGCGGGGATGGCCGGAGGTGGTGGGTCGGGGCGGCAATGGTGGCGGTGGTCCGCGAACTCCGGCGAGGTGGCGCGGTAGTGTGGGGCGAGGAGAGGCAGCTCTAGGGGCGGGAATGGGTGCGGGAGGTGGCCTTTTTATAGGGGGGGAGGTCGGTTTGGAGGAGGGGGCAAGGGATTTCACGAATCCCGCGATCTCCGCCGATGGCCGACGCGGCTGTGCTCGGGAACGAAATCCCGTTCATGAGGAAGGAGATGATCTGGCACTATCGGGCCGGATTTGTCCCAAAACAAAAAATACCTTTCCTTTTTAAAAAGATTCCGCGAACAAAAATCATTTAAATAAAATAAAATATAGGAGTATTATATATCAAAACGATCAGAAAATTAAGCACAATTTAATGGGATAATTTCCAAGGGCAAATAAAATACTTTTTGAAAAATCATTTTTTTAAATTCAAACAAAAATCCAAATGACTTTCAAAACTCTATGAAAAAAATATTCCAACATTTTGGGGTGTCATGTTACTCCCTCTCAACACTTTTGTTCAAGTGTTCTTTGTCAGAAAAGTTTTTGAATAAAACTCAAATGCCACTTTGAGTTAAAATAAATAAATTAAATGACAACTTCAAAATGAAATTTTTCTTTACTTCCCACTCTCTTTCATTGAAGAAATCATGAGGATCATTGAGTGGCATGAAGTTTGAAATATTTCCAAATTCAAATATTTTCAAACAGAAACTTTTTTTTGGAAAGTCCTTTTTATTCCCTCTCAACAAAACTTCAAAAGTTTAAAATTCTAATAAATTTCACTCAATCAATCACTCAACAATCATATATTTTAATTATTATAACATTCCAAAATTTATAATTTTGGGGTGTTACAAACTACCACACTTAAAATGAATCTCGTCCTCGAGATTCGAAGAGGCTAGCAAGAAAAGGTTAGGGGTTGGGGGTCTTCTAGAAAATATTTTGGCTGGAAGGGTTAGGGGTGCTACCACACTTAAAAGCAAGGTTACAGTTCCAATAAACTCAGATACTTCCTCCGGAGTGCCGACAATATCTATCTCTTCACATATCTTACAATAGCTCCTTCATTAATGCTCTTCTGTCAGAAGCATAGCGTTTTCCTCAAAATCTTTGGTCGCTTCGTCAAAGATGAAGTTCGTCCGAGACTGGATCTTAGCTGATAGGTCTGCGTCCATTATAGACAACTATCGAAATACTCATGGTGGCCTACCATTAAAGGTTTCTACAGAAAAAGGGCATTGGCTTCATTCTCACCGTATAATCTACGATTGGCAACAGCTGCCATGTACATGGGTTTATCATCATACCATTCTAAGGCTTAAGAAAGGCTTCAACGAGCGTCGTTACTTTACTATGGGTAGGTCTCTCAGATTTACCATTCCAAATATCAAGAGTGAATGATAAGAGTAAGACGGTATGGTGATCAATTCATTCCGCACCCAGATCATTACCCTGTATAAGGTTTAGTGAATCTCGTATTTCTAACAGTCGGGCATCCTCACAAGCTTTGCAGAAATTTCTCTTGTCCTCGAACTGGGTTCGGGTAAACCAATTGATTCTGCAAGCTGAACAAAACATCAATCGTTCTTCACAATCTCGGGGTTTACGTAACATCCTATGTAACGTCTACTGATCAATTCACAGCTTCTTCCAGAATTCTTCCTTCAACAAGATTGTGCTTGTGCCTTTGTCAAATCCTGGGCATGTGGGTTATGGGTCCACTTCAGTGCTTGCATAATGTTAACTCATCCGTGGAGTTACAGTTGTTCCATATTCCAACATTAAACCTCCTTTAAATCCAATAGTACTTCATTTTGTCATACTCTTGGGGTAACGATCATACAAAACTCCAACTTATTTGGTCCCGCTCCCTTCTATGGACCGTCATGAATAACACATTTCTTTCTTCATTGATCTTGTGGCTTTACGGAGTACTACCACACCAAAAAGCACTAGTTTATCCATAAATAATATTATTTTCATATCAAATCTTTTATTACATCCTTAACCATTTTTCGTAAATCCAAATTCCAAAAAGTACTTTGTTACAAATGCTGCCACCCACATGGTTTGGTATGGTCAGGCATTACTTCCTACTTTATTCATTTTTCCTCCTTGAGGATTCTTCAGTCCCACTGGAATTGTGCGACATGCGCCTTGAAATCTTCAATCTTCTGTTTCATCGTGGTGGCCTTGAGCTTCATTTCCATCATCTCTGCATGCACTTCTCTTAGGTATTCCTGAGTATAACGGAGTCTTGCTTCAAGTATTTCTCCGATCTGGCGTATGGCTTCCATGGCTGCTTCACGAACAGCGTCGAAGAAAGTTTCTTGTGGTACACGTGAGATGAAAAAGTACTGCCCCATCATCTTCGGGCAAACTCCTTTCATACGGTGAAGGTGTACCTCCACATACCAAAGTTCCACTCCCTTTTGCATGAAGGGGTAGCCTTTGTAGACTGCATCTCCTTCAAGGTGAATATGCTTCATCATGTCCTTCAGGATCTTCGGGTAATCATGATCACTTGTCAGGGTCATGATCGTTTCCGGAACTTTAAGGAAAGACTCATAAAGGGTCGTCATCTGCAGTTGTAAAACAAAAATGGTGCTCAGAATAAGGTACATATCTCCTTGGGTACACATTCATATCATCCAAACAGAACTTCAAACTCAATTTCCAACATCCAGTTTATGCATCACAACTCATTTTCTTCCATGTTCACCCAGAATATTAATTTCCAAGATAAAACATAACAACTCCTTAAAGCCTTTCAGCATAGGACATATCAAATTTATTGAGTCATGAATTTTTTTTACAATCTCTGAGTAATCTATTACATAACTCAGCCCCGCATTCTCACGAAAAAGTGTTTTCCATACTACCCTTATTACTGATATCAACATCTCCACTACTCAGCTCTAGCTTTCTCATGATTTGAACAATCCCTAGCAAAATGTCCTGCTTCCTTGCAACGGAAACAAATAACTTCCGGCATGTCTCGAGTCTTCTTGGTGATGGTGCCTGCTCCTTGAGTACCTTGCTTCCTTTCGAGACAATCATTGGCATAATGCCCGACGTCCTTACATTCAAAACAGGTAATATGACTCTTGTCCCTCTTTGCAGAAATTGGGATGTTCTGAGGGTGTCTTTGTTTTCTCTTCTTGGTTTTCTTCGTTCTGATCAAATGTCCTATTCCCTGTGGATCAAACTCCACTGCTTCTGTCGGGAAGTATCCCAGATACTCTTTTCTTTCCTTGGTGCAATACTGTGAAAAATGTCCTTCTCCACATGAATAACAGGCATTGGAGTAAAATCTGTTGAGGCTTTCTCCATCAGGGTCTTCAACACTTTCCTTAATCATATGTTCTTTCATAACTTCTCGGAGGGCTTCTTTCATTCCTTCTTCCTGCTTCTGAATAGTTTGTTGCACCGTGGGGTAAAGGTGACACTGAGCTGGGTAGTGGGTGGTTCCTTCACACAAGAAACAAGTCACCTGACTAGTTGGGCATTCCTCAGCTGGGTGTTTCTCCTCACAATGAGGGCATCCATCCTTGTGTTCCTCCTGGGTGTGTCCTATTTCTCCGCAAATCTTGCAGGCACAAGGTTTATTTCTTGGGATATCATGGTGCTTCCGGATAAGACGGGATCTTGTCAGAGTCTTCTTGAATTCTTCCCAAGTCCTTGCTCCATTCCATCCCTGTATAGCTTGATGCATCTGCCACCATGTTGCAGCATTTCCTTCAAAGTACTGAAGAGCATACGATACTTCATTCTTCCTTGAAACCAAATTGCTCCCGAAGTGATTCTCCATGTTCTCAATCCATAGCTCTGCTTTCGGCTGGGTTTTTGGTCCAGAGAATACCAGTCCAACTTCATTCATCATCTACTGGGTCCAAGGGTTTTATGGTGAGATAAGAGAGAGGTGGGAAGGAATATACACAATACAAACAATAGTTTTTGAAGAAATGAGTTTTATTTTATGGCTGTCGGAAAAACATCAAACAAATGACAGCTCACAATCGTCGCATCTAACGTAAGTGTATAATAGGGGTTTGGTCCTCTAACGGTTGAATAATTCTTCTGATTCTTCAAGTCGTCGGAGTCTTCGACTGGTGTAGCTTCAACTCTTCTAATGCATGGTCAAATCCTGTTTACTCTGAAATGGTCATCGGTTGTCCGATATCTTGTCCTTCTTGGAGCAGCTTCGGTTGATCCTCTGTGTGGTCAAAAGGGAAAGGGGTATATTCTAACTATTTGAGGTAAGAGAGGATATTTGATAAAATCAGAAAAATATGAGAAGTAATGGATTCTTTTGAAAATAGAGTTTTAGAGATTTCCTGTCCTAGGGGCTTTCTGATTTCTAGGGTCACGTCCTACAGTCAACATGTGCTCTGATACCATATCTGTAGCGACCCGACCTCAGACGGTCAAGTCTCTGTGTATCTGTGCCATCCCTGGATCGGTATGCTAGCACACATAGTACATCAATGTATATATCAAAGTGCAATCACATGTATAAATACTGTAAAACTGATATATACCTCATAAGTCTCGACGGAAACAAATAATCGGGTATGGAGTCCAATCAACGCCATCGGCAGGTTGAGTGTAGACCGTAACCCTGTACCGTACTCTTACTCGTCGGAAGGAACATATCTGCAACATGAGATGTTGCAGCCGTGTAGGTCGGTACATTGAATGTACCGGCAAGATCACAATATGAGGAAAGCAGATGATAAAACTATTCTATATGCAATATGGCTTTGTGGCTCTGTGTCTGATGTTTTTGCGTAAAAGCTGGTTTTATTTTCCCTACAGCAAAGGAGTATCAGGAGTCTGTACTATGGAGTTTTCTGTCATGACATGGTTCCGCCAACCGATGTCTCATACCCAAAGCATCATAAGTTGCCCACAATTAAATTATCAGTCCGGTGTTGAGAGTTCCGAGATAGATCCAAGTCCAGAGGCTCAAATTGTCCATAACCGGGGACACGGCTAATCGATTAGGTTTTAACCCTCTATAGAGGTTTGTACACTTTACTCGCAAGATTCGATCCCTCTCTTTACATTCTCGCACTTCAGGGTGTTTGAGAACAAGATGACCGAAACATGGTCTTTCGAAGAGTTCCTCTGACCACTGTCCGGTGCTCATCCAATCCTACCGTAGTTCTACATCTGCTAGCACCGTCCCAGCCAGAGTCACAACTAAGGTCAACCAAGCCAGAGCCCATAGTGACTTGCGGTTGCACAGGTAAGCTTCCGGGCATGAAGTATTCTTCCGTCTCTTTGAGTCTGGGTGAAGCTTTCCACAAGATGTCATGGCGCTTCTCCATGCATCCCGGCCAACCACTGGCTTCTCCAGGGTGCCCGTCAACCGTCCTTCACCCAGTAGTGTGTATTGAATATTGTCTCGAGTCTCGAAATCTTGAGGAGTCCTGAAGATGCAATCCTTGCAGATGCCATCATGAAGTTGTCATCTTTGACGTAAAGTCCTTCATTCTCACACCACTCCCGAGCACTCATACCAAACCCCGTCTACTACAGCGTAGCATTAAAACTATATACGTCCCGGGCTTGGTAATAGGGAGGTGGGTTCCTACCTCATGCATTCTACTCAACTACAAGAATTCAATATCACTACTGGAGGGATTGAAATAATGGTGCCACTAAACGCAATAAAAACATTGGTATGAAAATATGGTCAAAGTGAACTTGCCTGGCCAGTTGTTGAAGATATTATCGCTCTTAAAAACTTGATAAACTAGTCGTCACTCTCCGATGAAATCTATACAAGCAAGCATAGTATTCACATAAGCAATCATTCTAGCACTCAATCATAACAATCAAAATAACAACGAAATCGAAATAGGATCGAAGGTAAAAACCAAAGAAAACTCCAAATCACTCAAATAATCTTATAGGGCTAATCTACACCACAACAACTCTACCTAACAACAAGTAAAAATCCTAAAACAAAAAAAATACTTAACACACGGTAAAAATAATTATCCGCTATGAACATAAAGTATTTTTCCTATAATAAAATTCTAACAGTACCTAGAACCTCTAACACTATTCCTATTGCTAGCAACTAGTCATACAACAAACAACACCTAGAACCTCAAGAATACTAAGTCTAATAAATCCTAGAAATCGCCTACTGTTAACCAATAGAATATATGACACACTGGCGAAAACTAGCAAAAGAAACTAATTAAAACTAATTTATAATAATTAAACTACAAACAGTACTAAAAACAGAGTAATCAGTACTGTTTACAATAAAAAGCTAATCTAACTAACTCACTAACATGCAAATTAAACACTACTGCGTAGCTAGTCTAATAAGTAACCAGGAGCAAAAAGAATCGGTCAAAAATAATATTCCTAACTCAAAATAGCTCAAATCTAGTGATTTGAGCAAATTCATACAAACACAAATTTAAACTCCTCAAATGTGAAATAAAATTGAACTAACAGAAACTTCATAAAATTTGTGATCGAAGGCAGTTGGAATCACTCAAAAGTACCTCGTAGATAATTAACTATGGATTTTACAAGATTGAAACTATTCTGTTTTAAAAACAGAACGAAACAAAACAGTAGGTCGGGATTTACTGTAGCAGTTCCGGTGATGGGGTCCTGGTGGAGCTCCGGCGACGTCCTCCGGTGGCCCTCTAGCGTCGGGGAAGGGATGGTCGGGGGCGGTAGAGCGGGGCGGAGCGATTGGTGGGGTCTGTGGGTGGCGGGGATGGCCGGAGGTGGGGGGGCGGGGCGGCAATGGTGGCGGTGGTCCGGCGAACTCCGGCGAGGTGGCGCGGTAGTGTGGGGCGAGGAGAGGCGGCTCTAGGGGCGGGAATGGGTGCGGGAGGTGGCCTTTTTATAGGGGGGGGGAGGTCGGTTTGGAGGAGGGGGCAAGGGATTTCACGAATCCCGCGATCTCCGGCGATGGCCGACGCGGCTGTGCTCGGGAACGAAATCCCGTTCGTGAGGAAGGAGATGATCTGGCACTATCGGGCCGGATTTGGCCCAAAACAAAAAATATCTTTCCTTTTTAAAAAGATTCCGTGAATAAAAATTATTTAAATAAAATAAAATATAGAAGTATTATATATCAAAACGATCAGAAAATTAAGCACAATTTAATGGGATAATTTCCAGGGGCAAATAAAATACTTTTTGAAAAATCATTTTTTTTAATTCAAACAAAAATCCAAATGACTTTCAAAACTCTATGAAAAAATATTCCAACATTTTGGGGTGTCATGTTACTCCCTCTCAACACTTTCGTTCAAGTGTTCGTTGTCAGAAAAGTTTTTGAATAAAACTCAAATGCCACTTTGAATTAAAATAAATAAATTAAATGAAAACTTCAAAATGAAATTTTTCTTTACTTCCCACTCTCTTTCATTGAAGAAATCATGAGGATCATTGAGTGGCATGAAGTTTGAAATATTTCCAAATTCAAATATTTTCAAACAGAAACTTTTTTTGGAAAGTCCTTTTTATTCCCTCTCAACAAAACTTCAAAAGTTTAAAATTCTAATAAATTTCACTCAATCAATCACTCAACAATCAATCAACAATCATATATTTTAATTATTATAACATTCCAAAATTTATAATTTTGGGATGTTACATAGAAGTTGCAAAATTGTCCCTAAGCAATTGACTATGTTACTAGACCGATAGCAAGTTTTATGTGGGAGAGGCCACTGCTAGCATGTCATCCCTGACTTGGAATTCTATGCACTTATGATTGGAACTATTAGCAAGCATTCGCAACTACTAACGTTCATTAAGGTAAACCCAACCATAGCCTTAAGATATATTGGTCCCCTTCAATCCCGTATGCATCAATTTCTATGCTAGGCTGAAGTTTCTGTCACTCTTGCCCTCCAATACATAGTCCTATCAACATACAACTAACCCTATGGTGTGATCCACGCGCGCGCTCATATGATGGGCACGAAAGTATAGAAACATAACCACAAGCAAATTAAATCAATCATAGCAATTCATCAACCATCGATACGACAACGAAAATCTACTCAGACATCATAGGATGGCAACGCATCATTGGATAATAATATGAAGCATAAAGCACCATGTTCAAGTAGAGGGTACAGACGGTTTCGGGAGAGTGGACCGTTGTAGATAGAGGGGGAAAGGTGATGGAGATGTTCGTGAAGATGGCGGAGGTGTTGGTGTAGATTGCGGTGATGATGATGGCCCCCAGAGGCGTTCCGGTGCCACTGGAAGCGAGGGGGAGAGAGCCCCCCTTCTTCTTCTTCCTTGACCTTGTACCTAGATGGGAAAAGGGTTTCCCCTCTGGTACATGGCCTCCATGGAGGCGGAGGGGCGAGAGCCCCTCCGAGATTGGATCTGTCTTTCTATCTCTCTCTGTCTCTGCATTCTCTGATTTTTCCCTTCCACTGTTTCTTATATTCCCGGAGATCCGTAACTTCGATTGGGCTGAAATTTTAACACGATTTCTATCCAGATATTAGCTTTCTTGCAGTGAAAGAAGGGCATCAACCGCCTTACCGGCTAGCCACGAGGGCCCAGGGCGCGCCTGCCCCCCCTGGGGCGCACCCCCTGCATCGTGGCCCCCTCGGGCATCATCTCGCGTTGATTTTTCTTCCCAAAAATCACATATATTCCAAAAAAATCTCCGTCAGTTTTTATCCCGTTTGGACTCCGTTTGATATGGATTTACTGCGAAACAAAAAACATGCAACAAACAGGAACTGACACTGGGCACTGGATCAATATGTTAGTCCCAAAAATAGTATAAAAAGTTGCCAAAAGTATATGAAAGTTGTAGAATATTGGCATGGAACAATCAAAAATTATAGATACGACGGAGATGTATCAATGACATAAGGACCTTCCCATTTAGAGAGAAGTTTGCCTGCAAAAAATATTAAGCGAGAGTTGTATAACAATACATAATCACCTACATTGAACTCGCGTTTTTTGTATCCTTTTATCATGCCATCTTTTAACTTTTTCTTTAAACAGCTTGGCATTTTCATAAGCCTGGGTTCTCCATTCATCAAGTGAGCTAGTGTCAAAAAGCCTCTTCTCACCGGCAAGTTTGAAATCATAATTGAGCTCTTTAATGGCCCAATATGCCTTATGTTCTAGTTCAAGAGGTAAGTGACATGCTTTACCATAAACCATTTTATAGAGAGACATACCCATAGGATTTTTGTAGGCAGTTCTATAAGCCCATAATGCATCATCAAGTTTCTTGGACCAATTCTTTCTATATCTATTAATAGTCTTTTGCAAAATTAATTTAAGCTCTCTATCACTTAATTCTACTTGACCACTAGACTGTGGATGATATGGAGATGCAATTCTATGATTAACATCATACTTAGCAAGCATTTTACGGAAGGCACCACAAATAAAATGTGAACCACCATCAGTCATTAAATATCTAGGGCTCCAAACCTCGGAAAAATAACTTCTTTAAGCATCTTAATAGAGGTGTTATGATTAGCACTACTAGTTGGAATAGCTTCTACCCACTTAGAACGTAATCAACAACAACTAAGATATGTGTATACCCGTTAGAGGAAGGAAAAGGTCCCATATAATCAAAGACCTAGACATCAAATGGTTCAATAACAAGTGAATAATTCATAGGCATTTCTTGACGTCTACTAATATTACCAATTCTTTGGCATTCATCACAAAATAAGACAAACTTACGGGCATCCTTGAAGAGAGTAGGCCAATAAAAACCGGATTGCAATACCTTATGTGCAGTTCTATCTCTAGCATGGTGTCCTCCATAAGCTTCGGAGTGGCACTTGCGTAGGATCTGTTCCTATTCATGCTCGGGTACACAACGTCTAATAACACCATCTACTCCTTCTTTATTAAGGTGTGGGTCATCTTAGAAGTAATGTCTTAAATCATAGAAGAACTTTTTCTTTTGTTGGTATGTGAAACTAGTTGGTATAAATTTAGCAACAATATAATTAGTATAATCAGCATACCATGGAGCACTGCGAGAAGCATTTATGACATTTAATTGTTCATCAGGAAAGCTATCATCAATAGGTAGTGGGTCATCAAGAACATTCTCTAACCTAGAAAAGTTATCTACAACGGGGTTCTCAGCTCCCTTTCTACCAATAATATGCAAATAAAATTCTTGTAGCAGGAGAACCCATCTAATAAGTCTAGGTTTAGCATCTTTCTTTTCCATAAGATATTTAATAGCAGCATGATCAGTGTGAATAGTTACTTTAGAATCAACAATATAAGGTCTGAACTTATCACAAGCAAATACAGCTGCTAAGAATTCCTTTTCAGTAGTAGCATAATTTCTCTGGGCATTGTCTAGAGTTTTACTAGCATATTGAATGACATTTAATTTTTTATCAACTCTTTGTGCTAGAACAGCCCCTACAGCATAATCACTAGCATCACACATAATTTCAAATGGTAAATTCCAATCAGGTGGCTGAACAATAGGTGTAGAAATTAAGGATTTCTTAAGTATTTCAAATGTTTCTACACAATCATCATCAAAGACAAAAGGAATATATTTTTGTAATAGGTTAGTCAGAGGCCGAGAAATTTTTGAGAAGTCCTTAATGAACCTCCTCTAAAACCTGCATGATCAAGGAAACTTCTTATACCTTTGATGTCCTTGGGACACGGCATCTTTTCAATAGCATCAACTTTAGCTTTGTCAACTTCAATACCTCTTTCAGAGATTTTATGCGCCAAGACAATACCTTCATTAACCATAAAGTGGCACTTCTACCAATTCAAGACAAGGTTAGTTTCCTCACATCTCTGCAAAACTCGATCAAGGTTGCTCAAGCAATCATCAAAAGAGGATCCATAAACAGAGAAATCATCCATGAAAACTTCACAAATCTTTTCACAAAAGTCAGAGAATATAGCCATCATGCATCTTTGAAAGGTAGTAGGTGTGTTACATAAACCAAAAGGCATACGTCTATAAGCAAAGGTACCGAAAGGGCAATTAAAAGTAGTCTTTTCTTGATCATCAGCTGACACAGGTATTTGAGAGAAACCAGAGTAACCATCTAGAAAGCAGAAATGTGTATGTTTGGATAATCTTTCTAGCATTTGATCAATGAAAGGTAAAGTGTAATGATCTTTTTAGTAGCTTTATTTAATTTGCGGAAATCAATTCCACCCTATAACCTGTAATAATTCTTTGTGGAATCAATTCATCTTTATCATTAGGAACGATAGTAATACCTCCCTTCTTAGGGACGCAATGGACATGACTTACCCACTGACTATCAGCAACAGGATAAATTATACCTACTTCAAGGAGCTTTAATATTTCCTTTCTTACCACTTCTTTCATTTTAGGATTTAGCCGTCGTTGGTGATCAATAACTGGTTTTGCGTCTTTCTCCAAATTTATTTTGTGTTGACATAGAGTGGGACTAATGCCCTTAAGATCATCAAGAGTATATCCAATAGCAGCACGGTGCTTCTTCAGAGTTTTCAATAATCTCTCTTCTTCGTGCTTTGAAAGGTTGGCACTAATAATAACATGATATATCTTCTTTTCATCAAGATAAGCATATTTAAGAGTATCGGGCAATGGTTTAAGCTCAAACACAGGATCACCCTTAGGTGGAGGAGGATCCCCTAGGATTTCAACAGGCAAGTTGTGTTTCAGAATAGGTCCCTGTTTAAAGAATACTTCATCTATTTCCCTTCTTTCATTCATAAACATATCATTTTCATGGTCTAGCAAATATTGTTCTAAAGGATCAGTAGGAGGCACGACAATAGAAGCAAGACCAATAATTTCATCTTTACTAGGCAATTCTTTATCATGGGGTTGTCTACTAAATTTAGCAAAATTAAACTCATGAGACATATCCCCTAAACCAACAGAAACAATATCCTTGTTGTAGTCTATCTTAGCATTAACAGTATTCAAGAAGGGTCTACCAAATATAATGGGACAAAAGCTATCTTGTGGGGAACCAAGAACAAGAAAATCAACAGGATATTTAACCTTCCCACACAAGACTTCAACATCTGTAACAATCCCAATCGGTGAAATAGTATCTCTATTGGCAAGTTTAATGGTAACATCGATATCTTCTATCTCAGCAGGTGCAATATCATGCATAATTTCTTCGTATAAGGAATGAGATATTGCACTTGCACTAGCACCCATATCACATAAGCCATGATAACAATGATCTCCTATTTTAACGAAAATAAGAGGCATGCATACAATAGGCCTATGTTTATTTTTAGCATTAGGTCTAGCAATTCTAGCAGCTTCATTGCAGAAGTAAATAACATGCCCATCAATATTATCGGCCAAGAGATCTTTAACCATAGCAATTTTAGGTTTAACTTTAATTTGCTCAGGGGGTGTAGGTGTCTTAATGTTACTTTTGTTAACCACAGTCGAAACTTTAGCATGATCCTTTATTCTAACAGGGAAAGCTGGCTTCTCAATATAAGCAGCAGGAACAACAGGATCATCATAAGTGATAGTCTTTTCTTCAACTTTAATAGGTGCAACTACTTTTACTTCAATGGGAGGATTATATTTAAACCACTTCTCCTTAGGGAGATGAACATGAGTAGCAAAGGATTCACAAAAAGAAGCTACTATCTTAGAGTCAAGTCCATATTTAGTGCTAAATTCACGGAAAGCATCAGTATCCACAAAATATTTAACACAATCAAACTTAGGTGTTATACCTGACTCCTTACCTTCGTCGAGGTCCCAATCTTTAGAGTTGTGTTTAATTCTTTCCAATAAATCCCATTCGAATTCAATAGTCTTCATCATAAAAGATCCAGTACAAGAAGTATCAAGCATGGAGCGATTACTGAGAGAAAGTCGAGCATAAAATTTTTGAATGATCTTGTAGCGACCAGACCTCAAACGGTCCAATCTCTGTGCTCTTGTGTCATCCCTAGATTAGTAATGCACACACCGCATAGTACTTGAAGGATTTATAACAGAGTAGCAATCACACACTTATTACATCGAATGTCTCAAAAGAGAACTTATTACAATAAAAATATGGCTTAAGGCCATCTAATAACGATAATAGCGGAAGGCTTGGAAGATAAGTGAGTCCATCAACTCGAACAGCATCACTGAGTATAGAACCACGACCTAGAGGCACCTTACTCGTCGTCTGAAAAGTCTGCAACATAAACGTTGCAGCCCGAAATGGGTGAGCACATGGAATATGCTGGCAAAGTAACACATAGAGAGCATTGAAAGAATAAGGCTATACTACATGCATATTTGGCTGGTGGAAAGCTCTATGGTTACAGTTTTTGCGTAAAGCCAATTTTTCCCTACTGCAAAGGAATAAATTTTATTTAACTATCATGGTAGTTGTTAAACATTGAGAGTGCAGACACCATCTCAATCCCAATTAAGTATCATCATTAAAACCCAACAAAATTAATTAGAGTAACATGATGAGATTCACATGATAATCCAGGTACTAGATACTCAAGCTGTCCATGATCGGGGACACGGCTAACCATGATTAGTTTATACACTCTGCAGAGGTTTGCGGACTTTTCCCCACAAGACTCGATCTCCTCCTTGGAGATTCTCGCACTACATGGTGTTTGAGAAACGGATGACCGAGACATAGTCTTTTAGAAGCGCTTGCACCTTACGAACGGGTAGACCGTACCAACCTACATCCCCTACATCTGCTAGTCTACCACTGTAAGATTTCGCATGACTTAGTCAACTATGCTAGACCCCATAGTAGTTTGTGGCTACACACGGAAGTTTCTAGTATGAATAATCTCATGATCCCTTTGAGCCTGGGTGGCGGTCCAAAAGAAAACAGGCAATCGCTGGAATACCTAGGTGCCTCAATCCACCCAGATGTGTGTTTAGTTGCCACCTTAGATAAACCATTAGTTTTTATCAATCTCACATCTGTCATGGATACACTCACCCAATCCACGTCTACTAGCATAGCATGCCATAATAAGCAAATGTAGAAGTAACTCCCAAAGGTTTGAATAATAAAACAGGTGATAGGTACTACCTCATCTACTTCCCAAAACCCACAATTTAATTAGATCCTAATCATGCAATGTGTGAGAATTGATCTAATGCAATAAAAACTGGGTAGTAGGAGGTATGATCAAAGTGTTACTTGCCTTGCTGATGATCCGCAAAACCTAGCGATTCGAAGTAGCAAGCGGCGCACTCCGGATACTCTATCACAAACAAACAAGCATATAATAAGCACTCATCTAATGCATAGGTAAACTCTAATAAGAGATCTAACCAGATAGTTCAATTTAAGAACTCCGGTTGGCAAAAAGAATCAAATCGAACGAAGCAACGAAAGACAAACGGCAAAAGAAACAAGCTTCGTTTACTAGTCTGGATCTAGGACAAATTTTACAGAAGCAAAAACTTGTTTTAGTTGGTTAAACGGAAAGAGGGTTTCGAGAAGAAACTCCAAGCGCTTGAATCGCCTGATTCCGATAAACGAGCGAAAAGTTATACTAAAGCGAAAATCGGATCAGAAATCGCGATCAGAAATAATCGCGGAAAATCCGAAAAAAAAGAAAAACGATGAACAGATTAACGAATGAACGTTCGTTATCTGGATCTAAACGATGAATGCATTCGTTAAAACGAACGAACGAGCGAACGCTCGCTAAATAAACTAAACCGAAAAAATGGATCTATCTAAAAAACGGATCTAAAAAACCGATAAAAAAACCGAATGGTTTTTCTAAAAAACGGCGGTGGCGGGGTCAACCTCGGCGAGCGGGGCGGCGGGATCCGGCGTCAGCGGCGGCGGCGGCGCGGGGCGGCGTGGGGCACGGCGCGGGCTAGGGTTCTTGGCGGCGGCGGCTTGGGCTGAGGCGGCCCGGGGCGGCGCTATTTAAAGGGGTCCGGCCAGAGGAGTCCTGGCCGATCCCGGCCCGAAGTCGGTTCGCACTTTTTTTAAATAATTATGTGCAGAAAAACAAACAAAATAAATAGTAAACGGACTCCAAAAATCCCGAAATAAATTTTCTCGGTTTCTAAAATCAAGCCGCACAGGATGAACATTTATTTGGAGCCCAAATGCAATTTTGAAAAACGCGCATTTTTCCTAAATTCAAATAAAATAGCAAATAAATCCAAAATAAAATCTTATTTGATTTTATTATTAAATCCTCAATATTTCTTTATTTTGGGAAAGTCATTTTATTCCCTCTCTCATTTTTTATGATAGAAATAATTGAAGATAAAATAAATAAAATCAAATGATCCTATTTTCAAAATTTGAGAAAACTCAAATATGAAAATAACGAAATCCCCAACTCTCTTCGAGGGTCCTTGAGTTGCGTGAAATTTCTGGATCAATCAAAATGCAATAAAATATGATATGCAATGATGATCTAATGTATAGCATTCCAAATTGAAAATTTGGGATGTTACAAACCTACCCCCCTTAAGATGAATCTCGCCCTCGAGATTCGGGTTGGCTAGAAAATAGGTGAGGGTGGTCCTTCAGCAGATCTTCCTCTCGTTCCCAGGTGGCTTCATCCTCCGTGTGGTGGCTCCACTAAACTTTGCAAAACTTAATGACCTTACTACGGGTGACTCGGCTGGCATACTCAAGAATCTTGACTGGTTTCTCCTCATAGGTCAAATCACTGTCCAACTGAATCGCTTCCAGCGGCACTGTATCTCTTAGCGGTGTATCAGCCATCTCTGTGTGGCACTTCTTCAACTGGGAAACGTGGAATACATCGTGAACTCCTGACAATCCTTTGGGCAATTCCAACTTGTAGGCTACTTCTCTCATACGCTCCAAAACCTTGTATGGTCCTACAAAACGTGGCGCTAACTTTCCCTTAACTCCAAAGTGCTTAACTCCTCGAAGTGGAGATACTCGAAGGTAAACTCGGTCTCTGACTTCATAAACTGTCTCCTTGCGTTTAGAATCTGCGTAGCTCTTCTTCCTGGACTGGGCTACCTTGAGCCTATCGCGAATCAATTTCACCTTCTGTTCAGACTCCTTAATCAGACCCGGTCCAAACAACTGGCGGTCTCCAACTTCATCCCACGACAATGGGGTCCTGCACCTCCTTCCGTACAAGGCTTCAAAAGGGGCCAGCTTCAAACTAGATTGATAGCTGTTGTTATAAGAGAACTCTGTGTATGGCGAATTGTCGTCCCAACTAGATCCATAATCTAGCGCACAAGCTCTTAGCATATCCTCCAAAATCTGATTGACTGTCTCGGTCTGTCCATCTGTATGCGGATGGAAAGATGTACTGAACTCTAGCCTAGTACCCAAAATTTTGTGCAACTGATTCCAGAACTTTGAGGTAAACTGGGTTCCTCTATCCGATGCAATGCTCCTTGGAACTCCATGCAGACATACAATCCTGGTCATGTATATCTTTGCCAACTTAGCACTGGTGTAGGTAGTCTTCACTGGGATGAAATGAGCTACCTTTGTCAAACGATCGACTACAACCCAAATCGAGTCATAGCCTGAACGAGTTCGGGGCAAACCCGTAATAAAATCCATGCCTAGCTTATCCCACTTCCATTCGGGTATTGGCAATGGCTGTAGCAATCCCGCTGGCTTCTGATGCTCTGCCTTTACTCTCTGACATACATCACAAACTGCTACATACTCTGCGATATCCTTCTTCATTCCTGTCCACCAGAAAGTATCTTCAAATCCAAATACATCTTGGTATTTCCTGGGTGAATCGAATATGGTGAATCATGGGCCTCCTGCAGAATTAACTTCCTGATCTTCGGGTCATTAGGCACATAAACACGGTCTTCAAACCATAGGGTATCGTGCTCATCCTCACGAAACCTTTAACTTTTCCTTTGCTCATTTTCTCCTTAATAGAAGCAACCTCCTTGTCAGTCTTCCGGGCTTCTCTGATCTTATCCATCAAAGTAGACTGAATCTCTAATGCTGCTACATAGCCTCTTGGAACTATCTCCAAACATAGCTCATGAAGATTTTCGGCTAACTCCCTTGGTAAATCTCCCGTCATTAGGGTGTTGACATGACTTTTACGACTCAGCGCATCGGCTACTACGTAAGCCTTTCCGGGATGATAATGCAAGCTCATATCATAATCCTTGATGAGATCCAACCATCTCCTTTGCCTGAGGTTCAACTCCTTCTGTGTGAAGATGTACTTCAAACTCTTGTGATCCGTGTACACTTCACAATGGTTTCCAATGAGAAAATGTCTCCAAGTCTTTAATGCATGCACTACGGCTGCTAACTCCAAATCATGTGTGGCATAATTCAACTCATGAGGCTTAAGCTATCGTGAGGCATACAAAACAACTCTTCTTTCCTGCATAAGTACTGCTCCAAGTCCTCGGCGTGAAGCGTCGCAATACACCTCATAATCTTTGTTCTGATCCGGCAAAATCAACACAGGTAATGTAACCAAACGTTTCTTCAACTCCTGGAAACTGGCCTCACATTCCTCGGTCCATTTGAACTTGGCATCCTTCTTCAACAACTCCGTCATAGGTTTTGCAATCTTCGACAAATTTTCAATGGATCTCCAGTAGTATCCTGTAAGTCCCAGAAAACTCCGGATTTCTCCAACTGTTGTTGGGGCTTCCCAATTTGTCACAGTGTCAACCTTGGTGGGATCTACTTCTATACCTTCTTCGGATATAACGTGTCCGAGGAATCCAACTTCCTTCAACCAAAACTCACATTTGCTAAACTTGGCATATAACTGATGTTCTCTGAGCTTCCCAAGTACCAAACGCAAATGCTCCTTATGCTCCTCTTCATTCTTAGAATAAACTAGGATATCATCAATGAACACTATGACGAACTTATCCAAAAACTCCATAAATACTTTGTTCATCATGTTCATGAAATATGCAGGGGCGTTAGTCATGCCAAATGACATAACGGTATACTCGTACAACCCATACCTGGTGGTGAAAGCTGTCTTAGGTATATCCTGTTCTCGGATCTTCAACTGATGGTATCCTGATCGCAGATCGATCTTGGAAAATACCTTAGCTCCTTGCAATCGATCAAACAGATCATTGATCATCGGTAGTGGGTACTTGTTCTTGATGGTTACTTCATTCAATTCTTGGTAATCAACAACCATTCTTAACGATCCATCCTTTTTCTCCACTAGAAGTACTCGCGATCCCCACGACGAAGAACTTGGGCGAATATAACCTTTATCAAGTAACTCCTTAATCTGCTTCTTAATCTCCTCCAAATCCTTTGCGGGCATCCTCTATGGTCTCTTAGATATTGGCCCTGTGCCTGGCAAAAGCTCAGTCAAAAACTCAATATCTCTATCCGGTGGCATGCCTAGCAACTCCTCTGGAAATACGTCAGGGAAATCCTTCACCACTGGTACTTCCTCCTGCACAACTCCTGTTAGGGAATTTACTTGAGTCCTCTTCGGCACATGCCGGGATACATACTTGATCCTTCTTCCTTCTGGCGTTGTAAGCAAAATTGACTTACTGGTGCATTCAATGTTCCCTTCATACTTCGATAACCAATCCATGCCTAATATCACATCCAATCCTTGAGATTCCAATACTATTAGGTCCGAAGGAAATACATAGTTACCAATGCTTAATGGTAACCGATCACACCATAGAATAGCCATATATTCTGCTCCAGGTGAGGTTACTAACATGGGTGACCTAAGGGCTTGGGTTGGCAGTTTATACTTATCCACAAATCCCCTTGAGATGTATGAATGCGATGCACCAGTATAAAAAAGAATGAGTGCAGTAAATGACTTAACCAAAAACTTGCCTATTACTGCATCTGGCTGAGCTTCAACCTCCTCCACGTTTACGTGGTGCACCTGTCCCCTATTGAAAGGGTTCAGCTTCTTCCTAGAGCTTCCATTGCCATTTCCATTCTGGGATTCAAGACATTCATTTGCATAATGTCCGGTCTTCTGGCACTTAAAGCAAGTGACTTGGCTCAGGTCTCTCTTGGCTGGGGTTGATGGGTTGGTACGGTTCTGGCCGTTGCTTCCTCCATTCCCATTCTTGGGGCCATTGTGATTGTGCGAGCTACCTCCTCCATGGGTATGCTGAAAATGTCCTCCCGGTCTAGGGGTAAAACGCGGCTTCTGCTGAGCTCCAGAATTGTACTTCCCTTGTCCATACTTCCTTTTGTGGTTCTCAATTTGCTGCTGCTTCCCTTCAATCATAAGAGCATGATCTACCAACTCCTGGTAGTTTTTGGAGGTTGCTAGCATCAACTGCATGCTCAACTCGTCATTCAGTCCTTCCATAAACTTCTCCTGCTTAGCTGCATTCGTAGCAACGTCATCTGGGGCATAACGTGCTAGCTTACTAAAATCCTCCACATACTGGCCAACTGTCCGTCCTCCTTGGCGCAAGTTGCGAAACTCACGCTTCTTCATGGCCATAGCTCCTGCTGAAACATGGGTAGTATAGAAAGCCTGCTAAAACTGGTCCCATGTGATAGTGTCGATAGGGAAAGTGGCTGTGAAGTTCTCCCACCATGATGCTGCGGGTCCGTTAAGCTGATGTGCGGCAAACTTCACCTTTTCCGCATCTATGCATCCTGCCGTGGTCAACTCCCTTGCTGTCTTGCGGAGCCAATCATCTGCTACTATAGGCTCGGTGCTACTGGAGAACACCGGCGGATTCAGCCTAAGAAAACGGGCTAAGTGATCAACAAGTGGTGGTGGGTTGTTGTTGTTGTTGTTGTTGTTCCCCTGATTCTGGTTCTGGACTAGCAACTGCATCAATGTGTTCTGCTGCTGGATCAACTGAGTGAGCTCCGGTGGGAAGGTAAATCCGGGGTCACGTCTCGGAGGCATCTGATGGGTTTAGAAAAGATGAGATTTAAGAATAGAGAGGGGTCTAAAGAGAAAACACTACCCATATGCACATGAGGCAAAAGCAAACAATTCACTTCATTCAATCAAACAAGGGCATACAATCGGTCTAACTATCGCAGAAGTGCTCGGACTACTATATTTACATGGTGGAATACTACTACTGATGGGGTGGTCTACTAGAAATATTCTTCGGTTGCAGACTCCATGATATCTGCTCCAGCTTCATCAACATAGTCATCATCGCTATCGTCTGGGTCCGAGTCGGTGCCGTCGATGATGATGTAGTCTTCCGGGTGAATCTCCTTGGGTTCTTCGTCTTCTTCTACTGGTGTAGGGCCTCCCATGAATATTCCGATCTTCATTGTTAGGTCGGCATTCTTATCCACTAGTACTTCGATTTCCTCTTCATAATCTTCACGTGTAGCCTTGAGTTCTTCCTCCAGTTCCTTGATTCTTGTCCTCGCCTTCTTTAGATCTATCATGTCTACGCACATCTGGTTCTCCTGACATCGAATGTGCTGGTTCAACTCCTGGATAAAAGCTTCAATTGATCTATCCTTCTTGTCTCCCAGTGCTCATCTCGGCGCCCACAAATCTGGTAGATAGTATCCTTGAGATCATTGCGGTAAACTTCTCCAATACGTCCCATGGCGATGTGAGCTGCCATGCTCTTTCCTAGACTCCATGTTGGTGCATCAAAGGAAAACTCTATGGGCTCAGTGACTGGCATGAACGTCCTTCCGGGAACTTGAACTTGAATCATCCAACGCTCCTCTTCCGGTAAAGTGGCGTTGTAGGTTCCGGTGAAGCTTGGTACTCCGATGTTCAGGTACTTAGTGACTTCCTTCAAGTGACGTCCAAAGGGTGTATCTTCATCCGGTTGTGTGAACTTGTTCCTTGCATCCGCCATCCTAAAAGAGTAGAAAAGATGAGGAGTCAGAATGGGAAGAGTGAGTAATGATCTAGGGCTTTAGCTTAGTGGTCGTGTCCTATAGTCAACGTGTGCTCTGATACCATCTTGTAGCGACCAGACCTCAAACGGTCCAAACTCTGTGCTCCAGTGTTATCCCTGGATCAGTAATGCTGACACCGCACAGTATTTGAAGGATTTATAACAGAGTAGCAATCACACCCTTAGTACATCAAATGTCTCAAAAGAGAACTTATTACAATAAAAATATGGCTTAAGGCCATCTAATAATGATAACAGCGGAATGCTTGGAAGATAAGTGAGTCCATCAACTCCAACGACATCACTGAGTATAGAACCACGACCTAAAGGCACCTTACTCGTCGTCTGAAAAGTCTGCAACATGAACGTTGTAGCCCGAAACGGGTCAGCACATGGAATATGCTGGCAAAGTAACACATAGAGAGCATTGAAAGAATAAGGCTATACTACATGCATATTTGGCTGGTGGAAAGCTCTATGTTTACCATTTTTGCGTAAAGCCAATTTTTCCCTACTGCAAAGGAATAAATTTTATTTAACTATCATGGTAGTTGTTAAACATTGAGAGTGTAGACACCCTCTCAATCCCAATTAAGTATCATCATTAAAACCCAACAAAATTAATTAGAGTAACATGATGAGATTCACATGATAATCCAGGTACTAGATAGTCAAGCTGTCCATAACCAGGGACACGGCTAACCATGATTAGTTTATACACTCTGCAGAGGTTTCCTCCGTTGAGATTCTCGCACTACATGGTGTTTGAGAAACGGATGACCGAGACATAGTCTTTCAGAAGCGCTTGCACCTTACGAACGGGTAGACCGTACCAACCTACATCCCCTACATCTGCTAGTCTACCACTTTAAGAGTTCGCACGACTTAGTCAACTATGCTAGAGCCCATAGTAGCTTGTGGCTGCACACGGAAATTTCTAGTATGAATAATCTCATGATACCTTTGAGCCTGAGTGGCGGTCCAAAAGAAAACAGGCAATCGCTAGAATACCCAGGTGCCTCAATCCACCCAGATGTGTGGTTAAGTTGCCACCTTAGATAAACCATTAGCTTTTATCAATCTCACATATGTCATGGATACACTCACCCAATCCACGTCTACTAGCATAGCATGGCATAATAAGCAAACGTAGAAGTAACTCCCAAAGGTTTGAATAATAAAACAGGTGATAGGTACTACCTCATCTACTTCCCAAAACCCACAATTTAATTAGATCCTAATCATGCAATGTGTGAGGATTGATCTAACGCAATAAAAACTGGGTAGTAGGAGGTATGATAAAAGTGTTACTTGCTTTGCTGATGATCCGCAAAACCTAGCGATTTGAAGTAGCAAGCGGCGCACTCCGGGTACTCTATCGCAAACAAACAAGCATACAATAAGCACTCATCTAATGCACAGGTAAAACTCAAATAAGAGATCTAACCAGATAGTTCAATTTAAGAACTCCGGTTGACAAAAAGAATCAAATCGAACGAAGCAACGAAAGACAAACGGCAAAAGAAACAAGCTTCGTTTACTATTCTGGATCTAGGTCAAATTTTACAGAGGCAAAAACTTGTTTGAGTTGGTTAAACGGAAAGAGGGTTTCGAGAAGAAACTCCAGGTGCTTGAATCGCCTGATTCCGATAAACGAGCGAAAAGTTATACTAAAACAAAAATCAGATCAGAACTCGCGATCAGAAATAATCGCGGAAAATCCAAAAAAAAAGAAAAACAACGAACAGATTAACGAACGAACGTTCGTTATCTGGATCTAAACGATGAACGTGTTCGTTAAAATGAACGAACGAGCGAACGATCGCTAAATAAACTAAACCGAAAAACCGATCTATCTAAAAAAACCGACGGAAAAACCAAACGGTTTTTCGAAAAAAACGGTGGCGGCGGGGTCAACCTCGGCGTGTGGGGCGGCGGCGCGGGGCAGCGGCGGCGGCGCGGGGCGGCGTGGGGTTCGGTGCGGGCTAGGGTTCCTGGCGGCGGCGGCTTGGCTGAGGCCGCCCGGGGCGGCGCTATTTAAAGGGGCCCCGGCCAGAGGAGTCCTGGCCGATCCAGGCCCGAAGTCGGTTCACACTTTTTTTAAAATAATTACGTGCAGAAAAACAAACAAAAGAAATACTAAACGGACTCCAAAAATTCTGAAATAAATTTTCCCCGGCTTCTAAAATGAAGCCGCACAGGAGGAACATTTATTTGGGGCCTAAATGCAATTTTGAAAAACGCGCATTTTTCCTAAATTCAAATAAAATAGCAAATAAATCCAAAATAAAATCTTATTTGATTTTATTATTAAATCCTCAATATTCCTTTATTTTGGGAAATTCATTTTATTCCCTCTCTCATTTTTTTATGATAGAAATAATTGAAGTTAAAATAAATAAAATCAAATGATCATATTTTCAAATTTTGAGAAAACTCAAATACGAAAATAACGAAATCCCCAACTCTCTCTGAGGGTCCTTGAGTTGCGTTAAATTTCTGGATCAACCAAAATGCAATAAAATATGATATGCAATGATGATCTAATGTATAACATTCCAAATTGAAAATTTGGGATGTTACAGATCATTTCTTTTGTAAGCTCATGATTGGGGCATGAATATAACATTGACTTAAGCCTCCCCCAAGCTTGAGCGATGATTTCTCCTTCGCTAGGCCAAAAATTATATATATATATATATATATATATAATTACGATCACAATGAACAAGATGTATAAGATAAAACTTTTGATGAAATTCCAATTTCAATCGCTTGTAGTCCCATGATCCCATATCATCACATAGCCTATACCATGTCAATGCCTCTCCCTTCAAAGATAAAGGGAAGACCTTCTTCTTGATAACATCATCGGGCATACCTGCAAGCTTAAATAATCCACAAACTTCCTCCACATAGATTAAGTGTTAATCAGGATGCAATGTCCCATCTCCTGCAAAAGGATTAGCTAGCAGTTTCTCTATCATACCCGAAGGAATTTCAAAGTAAACATTTTCAGTAGGTTCAATAGGTTGAGGAGCAACTCTTTGCTCTACTGGTCGAGGTGAAGATACCCCGAACAAGCCCCTCAAAGGATTATGTTCCATAGTAACAAGTGACAGTAAATTTCAGCACACTATATAAATTTTTCTTTACCAAATTCCACCTACCAAAGGCGCTTCACTCCCCGGCAACGGCGCAAGAAAAGAGTCTTAATGACCCACAAGTGTAGGGGATCTATCGTAGCCTTTTCGATAAGTAAGAGTGTCGAACGCAACGAGGAGCAGAAGGAAATGATAAGCAGTTTTCTGTAGGTATTCTCTAGTGGTATTCTCTAGTGGCTTCTTTCAAGAGCATGATAAATGGTAAGCAGTTTTCTGTAGGTATTTTCGATAAGTAAAAGTGAGATCTGATAGAGATGATAAATAATATTTTTGGTATTTTTGGTATAAAGATGCAAAGTAAAAGCAAAGCAATAATAAAGTGATGGAGATTGATATAATGACAAAGAGACCCGGGGGCCATAGGTTTCACTAGTGGCTTCTTTCAAGAGCATAAGTATTCTACGGTGGGTGAACAAATTACTGTGGAGCAATTGACAGAATTGAGCATAGTTATGAGAATATCTAGGTATGATCATGTATATAGGCATCACGTCCGAGACAAGTAGACCGAAACGATTCTGCATCTACTACTATTACTCCACTCATCGACCGCTATCCAGCATGCATCTAGAGTATTAAGTTAAAAAACAGAGCAACGCCTTAAGCAAGATGACATGATGTAGAGGGATAATTTCATGCAATATGATAAAAAATACCATCTTGTTATCCTCGATGGCAACAATACAATACGTGCCTTGCTGCCCCTTCTGTCACTGGGAAAGGACACCGCAAGATTGAACCCAAAGCTAAGCACTTCTCCCATTGCAAGAAAGATCAATCTAGTAGGCCAAACCAAACTGATAATTCGAAGAGACTTGCAAATATAACCAATCATACATAAAATAATTCAGAGAAGATTCAAATATTATTCATAGATAGACTGGATCATAAACCCACAATTCATTGGTCTCAACAAACACACCGCAAAAAGAAAGATTACATCGAATAGATCTCCACAAGAGAGGGGGAGAACATTGTATTGAGATACAAAAAGAGAGAAGAAGCCATCTAGCTACTAGCTATGGACCCGTAGGTCTGAAGTAAACTACTCACACTTCATCGGAGGGGCTTGGATGATGATGTAGAAGCCCTCCGTGATCGATGCCCCCTCCGCCGGAGCTCCAGAACAGGCCCCAAGATGGGATCTCGTGGATACATAAAGTTGCGGCGGTGGAATTAGGTTTTTGGCTCCGTCCCCGATCATTTGGGGGTACGTGGATATATATAGGAGGAGGAAGTACGTCGGTGGAGCTTCGAGGGGCCCACATGGCAGGGGGCGCGCCCTAGGGGGGTGCGCCCCCTACCCTGGTGACCACCTCGTGGCTTCCTTGACGGATGGTGCAAGTCTCCTGGATCTTATCTGATGAGAAAATCACGTTTCCGAAGGTTTCATTCCGTTTGGACTCCGTTTGATATTCCTTTTCTTCGAAACCCTAAAACAGGAAAAAAACAGCAATTCTGGGCTGGGCCTCTGGTTAATAGGTTAGTACCAATAATAATATAAAAGTGGATAATAAATCCCAATAATGTTTAAATCAGTAGATAATATAGCATGGAGCAATCAAAAATTATAGATACGTTGGAGACATATCAAGCATCCCCAAGCTTAATTCCTGCTCGTCCTCGAGTAGGTAAATGATAAAAACAGAATTTTTGATGCGGAGTGCTACTTGGTATAATTTTAATGTAATTCTTCTTCATTGTGATATGAATATTCAGATCCGAAAGATTCAAGACAAAAGTTCATATTGACATAAAAATGATAATACTTCAAGCATACTAACTAAGCAATTATGTCTTCTCAAAATAACATGGCCAAAGAAAGTTCATCCCTACAAAATCATATAGTTTAGTCATGTTTCATTTTCGACACACAAGAATGATCTCATCATGCACAACCCCGATGACAAGCCAAGCAATTGTTTCATACTTTAGTAATCTCAAACCTATAAACTTTCACGCAATATATGAGCGCGAGCCATGGACATAGCACTATGGGTGGAATAGAATATAATGAGGAGGGTTATGTGGAGAAGACAAAAAAGGAGAAAGTCTCACATCAACGAGGCTAATCAATGGGCTATGGATATGCCCATAGATTCATGTTAATGCAGGGAGTAGGGATTGCCATGCAACGGATGCACTAGAGCTATAAATGTATGAAAGCTCAACAAAAGAAACTAGTGGGTGTGCATCCAACTTGCTTGCTCACGAAGACCTAGGGCACTTGAGGAGGCCCATTGTTGGAATATAAAAGCCAAGTTCTATAATGAAAAATTCCCACTAGTATATGAAAGTGATAACATGAGAGACTCTCTACTATGAAGATCATGGTGCTACTTTGAAGCACAAGTGTGGTAAAAGGATAGTAACATTGTCCCTTCTCTCTTTTTCTCTCATTTTTTGGGCCTTCTTTTTTTATGGCCTTTCTCTTTTTTGGGCCTTCTCTTTTTTATGGCCTTTCTTTTTTTATATATTCCTCACTTGGGACAATGCTATAATAATGATGATCATCACACTTCTATTTATTTACAACTCAATGATTAAAACTCGATACTAGAACAAAGATGACTCTATGTGAATGCCTCCGGTGGTGTACCGGGATATGCAATGAACCAAGAGTGACATGTATGAAAGAATTATGAACGGTGGCTTTGCCACAAATACTATGTCAACTACATGATCATGCTAAGCAATATGACAATGATGAATGTGTCATGATGAACGGAATGATGGAAAGTTGCATGGCAATATATCTCGGAATGGCTATGGAAATGCCATAATAGGTAGGTATGGTGGCTGTTTTGAGGAAGATATAAGGAGGTTTAAGTGTGAAAGTGCGTATCATATCACGGGGTTTGGATGCACCGGCGAAGTTTGCGCCAACTCTCAATGTGAGAAAGGGCAATGCACGGTACCGAAGAGGCTAGCTAGGATGGAAGGGTGAGAGTGCGTATAATCCATGGACTCAACATTAGTCATAAAGAGATCACATACTTATTGCAAAAATCTACAAGTCATCATAAACCTCGGCACTACGCGCATGCTCCTAGGGGGATAGATTGGTAGGAAAAGACCATCGCTCGTCCCCAACCGCCACTCATAAGGAAGACAATCAAATAACACCTCATGTTTCAAATTTGTTGCATAACGTTTACCATACGTGCATGCTACGGGACTTGCAAACTTCAACACAAGTATTTCTCAATTTCACAACTACTCAACTAGCATGACTTTGATATTATTACCTCCATATCTCAAAACAATCATCAAGCATCAAACTTTTCTTAGTATTCAACACACTCATAAGAAAGTTTTATTATTAATCTTGCATACCAAGCATATTAGGATTTTAAGCAAATTACCATGCTATTAAGACTCTCAAAATAATCTAATTGAAGCATGAGAGATCAATAGTTTCTATAAAACAAATCCACCACCGTGCTCTAAAAGATATAAGTGAAGCACTAGAGCAAAACTATAAAGCTAAAAAGATATAAGTGAAGCACATAGAGTATTCTATCAAATTCCAAATCATGTATGGCTCTCTCAAAATGTGTGTACAGCAAGGATGATTGTGGTAGACTAAAAAGCAAAGACTCAAATCATAAAAGACGCTCCAAGCAAAACACATATCACGTGGTGAATAAAAATATAGTTCCAAGTAAAGTTACCGATAGAAGTAGACGAAAAAGGGGATGCCTTCCGGGGCATCCCCAAGCTTTGGCTTTTAGGTGTCCTTAAATTATCTTGTGGGTGCCATGGGCATCCCCAATCTTAGGCTCTTTCCACTCCTTGTTCCATAATCCATCAAATCTTTACCCAAAACTTGAAAACTTCACAACACAAAACTTAAAGTAGAAAACTCGTGAGCTGCGTTAGCGAAAGAAAACAAAAGACCACTTCAAGGTACTGTGAACTCATTCATTATTTATATTGGTGTTAAACATACTGTATTACAACTTCTCTATGGATTATAAACTATTTTACTAGCCATAGATTCATCAAAATAAGCAAACAACACACGAAAAACAGAATCTGTCAAAAACAGAACAGTCTGTAGTAATATGTAGCTAGCGCAAGATCTGGAACCCCAAAAATTATAAAATAAATTGATGGACGTGAGGAATTTATATATTAATAATCTTCAAAAAGAATTAACTAAATAACACTTTCCAAACAAAAATGACAGCAGTTCTCGTTAGCGCTAAAGTTTCTGTTTTTTACAGCAAGTTCAACAAGACTTTCCCCAAGTCTTCCCAACGGTTCTACTTGGCACAAACACTAATTAAACACAAAAAACACAAACAAAACAGAGGCTAAATAATTTATTTATTACTAAACAGGAGCAAAAGGCAAGGAATAAAAATAAAATTGGGTTGCCTCCCAACAAGCGCTATCGTTTAACGCCCCTAGCTAGGCATAACAAGCAAGAATAGATCTAGGTATTATTGCCATCTTTGGTAGGCAATCCATAAGTGGCTCTCATGATAGATTCATATGGTAATTTTATTTTCTTTATAGGATGGTGTTCCATGCCCTTTTTAAATGGAAATTTAAATCTAACATTCCCTTCCTTCATATCAATAATTGCACCAACCGTTCTAAGGAAAGGTCTACCAAGAATAATAGGGCAAGAAGGATTGCAATCTATATCAAGAACGATAAAATCTACGGGCACATAATTACTATTTGCAACAATAAGAACATCATTAATTCTTCCCATAGGTTTCTTAATAGTGGAATCCGCAAGATGCAAGTTTAGAGAGCAATCATCAAAATCACGGAAATCTATCACACAAAGTTTTGGGAATAGTAGAGACACTAGCACCCAAATCACACAAAGCATAAAACTCATATTTTTTTATTTTAATCTTAATAGTTGGTTCCCACTCATCATAAAGTTTTCTAGGGATAGAAACTTCCAATTCAAGTTTTTCTTCATAAGATTGCATCAAGGCATCAACGATATGTTTAGTAAATGCTTTTGTTTTACTATAAGCGTGAGGAGATTTTAGCACGGATTGCAACAAGGAAATACAATCAATCAAAGAGCAATTTTCATAGTTAAATTCCTTGAAATCCATAATAGTGGGTTGAGCAACATCTAGGGTTTTAATTTCTTCAATCCCACTTTTATCAAATTTAGCATCAAGATCAACAAATTCCGAATTCTTAGAACGCCTTCTAGGTAAAGGTGGATCATATTCAGTCCCATCATTATCAAGATTCATATTGCAAAACAAAGATTTAATAGGGGACACATCAATAACTTTTAGATCTTCATCATTATTTTCATAGGAACTAGAAGAACACGCTTTTATAAAGGCATCTTTCTTAGCATGCATCCTAGCGGTTCTTTCTTTGCACTCGTCAATGGAAATTCTCATGGCTTTGAGAGACTCATTGATATCATGCTTAGGTGGAATAGATCTGAGTTTCAAAGAATCAACATCAAGAGCAATTCTATCAACATTCCTAGCCAAATCATCAATCTTAAGCAATTTTTCTTCAATCATAGCATTAAAATTCTTTTGCGAAGAAATAAATTCTTTAATATTAGGTTCAAAATCAGAGGGCACCTTATTATAATTTCCATAAGAATTGTTGTAGGAATTACCGTAATTATTAGAGGGATTACTAGGATAAGGCCTAGGATTGAAATTTCCTCTATACGCGTTGTTACCAAAATTGTTCCTACCAACAAAATTCACATCCATAGATTCATTATTATTCTCAATAAAAGTAGACAAGGGCACATCATTAGGATCAGAAGAAACACTCTTATTAGCAAATAATTTCATAAGTTCATCCATCTTTCCACTCAAAACATTAATTTCTTCTATCGCATGCACCTTTTTAGTAGATCTTTCAGTATGCCATTGAGAATAATTAACCATAATATTACTTAGGAGTTTAGTAGCTTCTCCTCAAGTGATTTCCATAAAAGTGCCTCCGGCGGCCGAATCTAAAAGATTTCTAGAAGCAAAATTCAATCCGGCATAAAAATTCTGAACAATCATCCACAAATTTAAACCATGAGTAGGGAAATGGCGTATCATTAATTTCATTCTCTCCCAAGCTTGTGCAACATGTTCATGATCAAGTTGTTTAAAATTCATAATATCGTTCCTAAGAGAGATGATCTTAGCGGGAGGAAAATATTTAGAGATAAACGCATCTTTGCACTTGTTCCATGAATCAATACTATTTTTAGGAAAAGATGAAAACCAAGCTTTAGCATGATCTCTAAGCAAAAAAGGAAATAGCTTCAATTTAGCAATATCATTATCGACATCTTTCTTCTTTTGCATGTCACACAAATCAACGAAGCTATTAAGATGGGTAGCGGGATCTTCACTAGGAAGGCCGGAGAACAGATCTTTCATGACAAGATTCAACAAGGCAGTATTAATTTCACAAGATTCAGCATCGGTAAGAGGAGCAATCAGAGTGCTAATGAAATCATTATTATTGGTAATGTTGAAGTCACACATTTTAGTATTATCTTGAGCCATCGCGACAAACAAGCAATCCAACACACGAGCAAACAAAAAGCAAACGGGCAAAAGAGGCAAATAGAGAGGGAGGATAGAGAGAGAGGGCGAATAAAACGGCAAGGGTGAAGTGGGGGAGAGGAAAACGAGAGGCAAATGGCAAATAATGTAATGCGGGAGATAGGGATTGTGATGGGTACTTGGTATATTGACTTTTGCGCAGACTCCCCGGCAACTGCGCCAGAAATTCTTCTTGCTACCTCTTGAGCACTGGTTGGATTTCCCCGAAGAGGAAGGGATGATGCAGCAAAGTAGCGTAAGTATTTCCCTCAGTTTTTGAGAACCAAGGTATCAATCCAGTAGGTGGCTACGCTCGAGTCCCTCGTACCTACACAAAAACAATAGCTCAACACAACCAACGCGCTTAGGGGTTGTCAATCCCTTCACAGTCACTTACCAAAGTGAGATCTGATAGAGATGATAAATAATATTTTTGGTATTTTTGGTATAAAGATGCAAAGTAAAATAAAGTAAAATCAAAGTAAAAGCAAAGAAATAATAAAGTGATGGAGATTGATATAATGAGAAAGAGACCCGGGGGCCATAGGTTTCACTAGTTGCTTCTCTCAAGAGCATAAGTATTCTATGGTGGGTGAACAAATTACTGTTGAGCAATTGACAGAATTGAGCATAGTTATGAGAATATCTAGGTATGATCATTTATATAGGCATCACGTCCGAGACAAGTAGACTGAAATGATTCTGCATCTACTACTATTACTCCACTCATCGACCGCTATCCAGCATGCATCTAGAGTATTAACTTAAAAACAGAGTAACGCCTTAAGCAAGATGACATGATGTAGAGGGATAATTTCATGCAATATGATAAAAAACCCATCTTGTTATTCTCGATGGCAACAATACAATACGTGCCTTGCTGCCCCGTCTGTCACTGGGAAAGGACACCGCAAGATTGAACCCAAAGCTAAGCACTTCTCCCATGGCAAGAACAACCAATCTAGTAGGCCAAACCAAACTGATAGTTCGAAGAGACTTGCAAAGATAACCAATCATACATAAAAGAATTCAGAGAAGATTCGAATATTATTCATAGATAGACTGGATCATAAACCCACAATTCATCGGTCTCAACAAACACACCACAAAAAGAAGATTACATCGAATAGATCTCCACAAGAGAGGGGGAGAACATTGTATTGAGATCCAAAAAGAGAGAAGAAGCCATCTAGCTACTAGCTATGGACCCGTAGGTCTGAAGTAAACTACTCACACTTCATCGGAGGTGATGTAGGGCAGAACCCTATGGCCCGATCTTTCACGATAGGAGCGGAATCCCGCGAAGAACACGAAGAACACGAGGAGGAAACATGAGGGGAAATCACAAAGGGGCACAAAGAGGAACACTCAAACCAACAAGATAGTCACACATGTGCTAGATCCTCGAATACATAAGAGAAGATACACGATCCATGGACAACTAAGGACGATACAAGGGTAGCCGGTCTTCTCCGTGAGGAGGTCTTGAATCCACGGGGGGATCTTCCCATAGAAAGGGGGCTTGAATCCAAAGGGATCTTCTCCGTAGAGGCCGCGGTCTCTCTCGTGGAGTAGATCCGATATGGATGAGCGTAGCTCTATCTCTCAAATGAGCTATCACAACACTGGCCCTAGAAAGTTGTACGGGATAGAGTATTTATAGTCTAGGTAACGAAAGGGTACACGGGCCTTGGCCCAAGTGACTGCGCGCAGGCAGGGCCGGTAGTACCGGTCAAGGGGGCGGTTGTTCCGCTAGGAGCTCATGCAGGGCGGAAGTACCGGTCCTGGAAGGCGGTAGTTCCGCTGGGAGGTCTGGCGCTGGCTTGCGGAGATGGACGTCGAAGGGGCCAATGGTTGTACCGGTTGTCGGGGCGGCAGTACCAGTCTTCTAGTAGTTACCGGCACATCCGGTGTAGTGCCGGCCTTGCACCGCTCGATCACAGAAGGCAGACCAGTTGTTGGGCGGTAGTCGGCCGGTTGTTCCGCCCGGGCGGTGGTCGGGCGGTTGTTCCGGTCCTTCCGGGCTGGGCAAAATGTCTCCATGCTCTTGATGTCCATCCTGCATCGTTCCATCTCCTTGGTTGCTTATATGGTACCTAAGCACACAGAGCAACTCCGATTGAGGTAGTAGCCATGTTTCACGTGGGTCAAAGGGAAGTTCAACAAGGAGAGAGTTAACCTCGTTCTCGATGGTTCTCGCACGGGCTCTTGTCATGGGTCCAAGTGGTGTCGTGGGAGATGTAGGTAGGTCCATGGGGATGGCCTTGGGATGCTCCGCATCATCTCCCCTCCCTTGGGGAAGATCCGTCCTCGGATCAAATTCTTCATCACCATGGAAGGGAGAGAGATCTTTGACGTTGAAAATGTCGCTCACATTGTACTTGTCGCGTGGGAGGTCGATCTTGTAAGCGTTGTCGTTGTAGCGTGCAAGCACCTTGAAGGGTCCATCCGCTCGTGGTCGAAGCTTGGACTTGCGTTCTTGTAGAAAGCGGTCCTTGCAAAGGTGTAGCCACATGAGATCACAAGTGTTGAAGACCATAGGTTGCTTGTTGACGTTGAGCTTGGTCGCAAGGCGTTGTACTTGGCGCTCGATGGTGTTTCTTGTATCTTCATGCACCTTCTTGATATGGGTCGCTCGTGCACTTGCGTCCAAGTTGATTCGCTCTTGGAGTGGTAGAGGTAGAACGTCCAATGGTGACAAAGGGTTGAATCCGTAGACGACCTCGAAAGGGGACTTGCCGGTTGTTGAGTGTCTTGCTCGGTTGTAGGCGAACTCGGCGATTGGTAGACACTCCTCCCACTCCTTGATGTTCTTCTTGATGAGTACTCGAAGTAGAGCGGAGAGTGTGCGGTTTGTGTCGTGGTTCTAACTCTGACAGTGAGGAAGGGGGGTATGTATGGAGAGGCTAGATCTCAGCTATGGAGAAGTTGTAAATACACAAGGATGTACGAGTTCAGGCCCTTCGCGGAGGAAGTAACAGCCCTACGTCTCGGTGCCCAGAGGCGGTCGACTGGATTATGTGTGTACGAATTACAGGGGTGCCAACCCCTGCTACTGAGGAGGGGGTGGCTTATATAGAGTTCGCCAGACCCCTCCGGTCCTTAGTAACGCAGGGTTAAGATACATTAAGACTGGGCGTTACTGGTAACGTCCCTATTAAAGTGCTATGATGACCATAAAGACTACTTAATGGCCGACCGTTTGCTTGCGGAGTGACTTTAGATCTCCTGTCAGTCGAGTGGTTGGTCTTCGTAGTCGAGTGGTAGCTTCCTGGTCGAGTGTCTTGAATCCGTCGAGTGGGATACCTTCAAGTCGATTGAAAGGTGACTTCTTCCAGGGATGTCCTTGGGTAGGGCTCTTAGGACAGGTCCATGCCCCTACCCTAGGTACATAGCTTCATCATTAGCCCCCGAATGGATCGAGGTTCGAGTGGGAAAGGAGTTGGGGGTCCTTCCGACTGATCCTTAGCGTTATACGAATGTCTTGTACTGGATCAATCGTCACGGACGACGTTGTCAACTTCTTTCGGTCACCTTGATCCATTCTCGGTATCTCGTCGAGTGAATTTCCTTACTTGTGGAATACCGAGTGCCGGCACGAGCGGGCTCTTCAGTTTGATGAGTTGTTCGGCACCCCGCGGATTTTGCGGCATTCGAATTTCGGGGAGCGAGCGGGATGGGGGCGGCCGAAGTAATCGGATGGGATAGGATGGAAGCTCCTCGATCTCCGCGCCTCCTTTTTCGCCACGTACCGCGCACGCGCCTGTTGCGGGATTTGACGGGATCGTCTAGGCCTACCGGTCAGCCACTCGGAAGCGGCTCCTTATAAGTTGCCGGCTCGGGGCTCCCCAACAGTGTGCTCTCGCTTTTCCTTCTCCCCCCGCAAGGTCCTCCGCCACCTCCGCTCTCACCCTAGCGCCGTAGGTCCGTTCGAGTCTCGCCGGCGACGATGGTGAAGGACAAGACGTCGGCTTTGGAGCGCGCGAAGAAGGCGGCGGTGCAGGGGAAGGGAAAGAAGTCCGCTCGGGGCGGATCTTCCTCGAGGACTGCTCTGCCCGGGGATTGGATCCAGGGCGACTGGATGCCCTCGGTGATTCGGTAGGAAGATCTTGATGACATGGTCGAGGGGGGAGTCATTCCCCACGAAGCTGCGCGTCTCCCGGGGGGAGAGGTCGAACCCCAACCTCGTGACAGTGAGTGCGTCCTCCTCGCCACCCATATCGATCGCGGATTTTCTCAACCTCCTCATCCTTTTTTCGGAGCTTTTTGAACTTCTTCGAAGCGCAGCTCCACCATTTCACTCCCAATTCCATCGTGTATCTTGCGGCTTTCGTTTCCTTGTGCGAAAGTTTCTTCGGTTGCCGCCCTCATTGGGGACTCTTTAAACACATCTTCACTTGCCGTTCCCAATCGGTAAAGAAAGCCAAGTCGAGTGACGAACGGACGCAAGTGATCCAGCTATGCGGGGGCCTAGCGATCTAGATGAGGGGTAAAAGTTCTTTCCCGTCTATCACTTTTCCCGAGTCGGTCCGTGGTTGGCAGTCGACCTGGTTTTATTGCCAAGACCAGGTGACCCCAGGGCAGTCGACTGGTCTTCCCCCTTTCTCTCTGGACCGAGCTCAAAAGCCTGCCTCTCTGAAAGTGCTGCCGGAGGAAAAGGCGCAAGTCAAGGTGCTGGTTGGTCGAGTGGTTCAGCTTGTCCGAGATGGCGTGACCGGCATGGACCTGCTGGAGGTCTTCCTTCGGAGGCGCATCCAACCGCTTCAGGCTCGTGACCACGCTATGTGGCTGTACTCGGGTCTCGACGACACCACTCGGGTTCACCTAGAGGAGGTCACTGACGAGATGCTAGAAGGGTGGCTGTCGAGCATCACAGGGAACAAAGACAACCCCCGAGGAGCCAGGAGGGTTGTCCCGCTTGACAGTACATATGAGGTGGACCAGGTCTGACCTTGTGTTCCGGACTGAGATCTCGCTTTCTTCATTTGCTCTCTTTGAATCGGTCGACTGACTTTTGACTTGTCTGCTATTCTCCAGGCAACTACAGAGATGTACTCGACACCCAACGGAGCACAGGGGCAGGCCGAGGAAGGGGAGGCGAGCGGAGGCGAAAGCGGAGATGAACAGGAGGAGTGGGAGTCCGACAGCGAAGGAGAGGGAGACGATGGCGTCAACTCCAGCGAAGAGGAGGAGGAGGAGGAAGCTGGACCTCCCCGCTCGGAAAGGCGATCCAAGCTTACACACGACCTTGTGCGGGAACGTGGTAAGGCGACTGCTCCCGTTGGGCAGTCATCGAAGCGCCCTCGGACCTCTTCTCCAGCGCCGACTGAGAAAGCTCCCAAGCACCCCCGCGCGGCGCCGTCCAAGCCACCCAAGGCTCTGCCCAAGATGAGGATGACTGTCCCCACCATTTCCAGGTAAAGATAGAACTTGTTCTCCTTTGTCGATCGTGGACGGATCCTTGGTCGATCCACTGCGCCGACTGATGGTCTTTCAAAATTTGCAGTGCTGCTACTTCTGAGATATTCTCCAAGGACGACGATCGAGAGATGGAAGATGCTGTTACTTCCAACCCTGGTATGATTACTGATGTTCTGCCTTGAATCGACTGACAATTTCTTATAACTCTGGTCGATTGAATTTTTCACGTAGCTCCTCCTCATGTTATCAGCCTTCCTGACGACAAAGATGAAGCGCCGTTGAGAGTAAGGCGGAACGGGAAAGCGTCGGCTGGCGAGACTCCACAATCCACTCTGGCGCCTAAGGCCGTAGCTCGAGACGGTGGCGATACCACCCGGGCTTCTGTGACTTTCGCCAATCCTCTGGCGAGTGCGTGGCCCTCGACGTCGACCGTAAATCCGCCATCACTCTTCGCCACACACCACGTCCCTGAGGACCAAGTGGGTGCAGCTAAGGAAGCTATACGCCAGGCAGGCATCATGATGGAGCAGGTCAAGGTGGTTTGAGAAGCCAGCCAAGCGGCTTATGACGCGAGTTCAGCTCTTCAGAGTAACGTCCAGGTCAGTCGATTAACTGCTTGTTCTGTTAGGGTATGCTGTCTGAAGAATCTCTTTTCCGAAGATCTTTTAAATCTGTACACCCACTGGGTGTTTCTGTTAAGTTTTTTGGTCGAGTGGGGGCACGCTGAGTGCACCCACTCGGTGTAGTCCCCGAGACTACGGTGGACTGCTGGCAATCGACTGTAGTCTTTATATTGCGTTGCTGTAGTTTTACCCCTTCACTCGGTCTGGCCAGGCCATGTCGAATGGAACTAAATCCGGTTGACTGCGGGCAGTCGAATTTTTTTTTTCAAAACCAGTGGGGGCACGCTGAGTGCACCCACTGGGTGTAGTCCCCGAGACTACTGTTGAATGTTTTTGATTCGGCTGTAGTCTTAGGAACGTCATCATTGTCTCTTGGTTACTCGGAAGCAACTTATATTGGACCTTTGTCGACTGACTTTTGCAGAAGTCCTGTGAACTTGTGGCTCTCTACACTGAGTTGGAGAACAAACAGATCCAGCTCGATCTTGACTTGAAGCTCGCTCAACAGAACCTGCAGAAGGCGCGAGACGAAGCAAAAGGTATGGCTGGCGAGGTTTCTCATTCTTGACAAGTGACTTCCCTTTCTTGCCCATTCTTGATGTTGAGTTCACTCGACGTTCTGTAGATGAACTGGAGGAAGCTCTGAAGAAGAAGGATCAAGATCTTGCCGAAGCACAAAAGGAGGCCTCGAGCAAAACGAAGCTTGCAGAAGAGAAACTGGCTTCGGTCGGAACTCTTGAACAGGAGAACTCCAGACTGAAAACTGCTCTCGAAACAGCTAATCGAGAGGTCAGTCGAATGAAGAAAGAAAAGATGGTTCTGCATGACAAGGCGGGTGAGCTGGCGGGGAAGGTAAACGATCTGGAGGCTTATCTCGGCGGACTCGCCAAGAAGCTGTTCGTCATGCTCGAAGGTAATTATTCTGACCCGGCTGTCTTGCAGTTACCAAGCCCGCGTAAGGCCACTGTCTTATTCTTGAACCGTGTTTGCAGAATTCTGCCAGAGCTTCGAAGAGGAAACCAATCGAGTGGAGCCAGGCTTGGATCCTGCCAATTCCCTCGTGAAGGATGAGGCTGCTATGAACGTGCTCTGACTGGAGTCTCGTGTTACCAGCGTTGTTGACTATCTTGCTCGGCTGAAGGTTGCGATGTCGCGGATCAACACATCACTCTGGCCTGGAACGACTCTTCAGAATGACCTTGAGTCCCTGATGGTTCGACTGGATGAAGTCCCAGGTCGAGTGGCGGAATGAAAGAAATCTTCTGCCAGATGTGGTGCTGATGTCGCTCTGTCTCTGGTCCGCGTCCATTGCAAGGAGGTGCGAGAAGAAAAGCCGGCCGCCATCCAAGTTGCCAATACCAGGAAGCACAGCTTTCAAGACTTCATGGAGACTTTCATTGCTGCTGCTACTCGTATTGCAGACGGGATCGACTTGGACGAGTTCGTCACCCCTTCGAGTCCTCCGCTTGAGGAATGAAAAACTTTTATGCTTCACTTTAAATTTGCCTCGGAATGCCGAGTGGATTCTGTAACCGTTAAACCCTGTCGAGCCAAGGGCTCGAGTACTTTGATCTGAGGTCTTGGACCTTTGGGTTTTATCCGAACTTGATTTATCGTTGAATATCTTCGGGAATTTTTATATACTTAGGCGAGTACTTGGACTGCAGCTAAGCCCCCGAGTGGGAGGTTTGCTCTCCACTCGGTAGGATTTTCAAACACTTAGGCGAGCACTGGGCTGCAGCTAAGCCTCCGAGTGGGAGGTTTGCTCTCCACTCGGTAGGATTTTCAAACACTTAGGTGAGCACTGGGCTGCAGCTAAGCCTCCGAGTGGGAGGTTTGCTCTCCACTCGGTAGGATTTTCAAACACTTAGGCGAGCACCGGGCTGCAGCTAAGCCTCCGAGTGGGAGGTTTGCTCTCCACTCGGTAGGATTTTCAAACACTTAGGCGAGCACCGGGCTGCAGCTAAGCCCCCGAGTGGGAGGTTTGCTCTCCACTTGGTAGGATTTTCAAACACTTAGGCGAGCACTGGGCTGCAGCTAAGCCTCCGAGTGGGAGGTTTGCTCTCCACTCGGTAGGATTTTCAAACACTTAGGCAAGCACCGGGCTGCAGCTAAGCCCCCGAGGGGGAGTCCGGCTCGCCACTCGGTAGGATTTTCAAATACTTAGGCGAGTACTTGGACCGCAGCTAAGCCCCCGAGTGGGAGGTTTGCCCTCCACTCGGTAGGATTTTTATATACTTAGGCGAGCACTGGGCTGCAGCTAAGCCCCCGAGTGGGAGTCTGGCTCGCCACTCGGTAGGATTTTTGCATACTTAGGCGAAACAGATTCGCAGCTAAGCCACCCACTGGGGGATTTCGTACGCAAACAAAAGTGACAGCAATTACAGGAAGAACTGGGACACTCTTGTCTTTGATAAAAAAAAACTACAGAAGCTCTTCTTATTACACCTCATCCGAGTGAGAATTCAAGTGTAAAATGGGCAGAGTAGTTCCGCATTCCAAGCTCGTGGCTCGTCGATCCGGCGACCAATGTTGTAGAGATGATATGCTCCATTGTGGAGGACTCTGGTGACGATGAAGGGGCCTTCCCAAGCAGGAGCAAGTTTGTGTGGTTTCTGATGATCCACTCGAAGGACCAAATCTCCTTCTTGGAAGGCTCGGCTCTTCACATTTCTGGCATGGAATCGATGCAAGTCTTGCTGATAGATGGTCGATCTGATCATAGCCATTTCCCTCTCCTCCTCTAGGAGGTCGACTGCGTCTTGCCGGGCTTGCTCTGCTTCGTCTTCGTTATAAAGCTCGACTCTGGGGGCATTGTGAAGTAGATCACTCGGCAGGACGGCTTCGGCTCCGTAAACCAGAAAGAATGGCGTTCTTCCAGTCGACCGGTTCGGGGTGGTCCTCAGTCCCCACAAAACTGACGGAAGCTCATCGACCCAAGCGCCTGCCGCGTGCTTGATATCACGCATCAGTCGAGGCTTCAGTCCTTTGAGAATTAGACCATTTGCTCTTTCAGCTTGTCCATTCGACTGGGGATGCGCGACCGACGCGTAGTCGACTCACGTGCCTTGAGAGGCGCAAAAAGCTCTGAACTTGTCTGAATCGAAGTTCGACCCATTGGCAGTGATGATGCTATGCGGGACCCCATATCTGAATATCAACTCTCTGACGAAACTGATAGCAGTGCTAGCATCAAGATTTTTGATAGGCTTGGCTTCAATCCATTTGGTAAACTTGTCGACTGCCACAAGCACATGTGTGAATCCGCTCCTGCCTGTTCTCAGTGGACCAACCATGTCTAGTCCCCAAATAGCGAAGGGCCAGACGAGTGGAATGGTCCTCAGAGCTGATGCTGGCTTGTGCGACATGTTGGAGTAGAACTGGCAGCCTTCACACTTGTCGACTATCTCTTTCGCCATTTCGTTTGCCCTGGGCCAGTAAAAACCCGCTCGGTATGCTCTGGCCGTGATGGTCCGAGAGGACGCATGGTGACCACAGGTCCCCGAGTGGATGTCATCAAGGATTATCTGACCTTCTTCTGCGTTATGCACTTCTGACCGATTCCAGTTGCGCTTTCTCTATACAACTGCCCTTTAATGACTGTGAAAGCTTTAGATCGATGGATGATCTGTCGAGCCTCTTCTTCGTCCTCTGGAAGTTCTTTCCTCAAGATATACGCGATGTATGGTATCGTCTAGTCGGGAGTGATTGCCAAGACCTCCATGACTAGGTCGACCACAGCAGGAATTTCGACTTCGGTCGGATCTGTGGCACTTTTCGGTTGTGGGGCTTCTTCTGTAAAAGGATCCTCCTGGACTGACAGCGAGCGGATGTGCTCCAAAAACACATTGCTGGGAATGGCTTCTCTCTTGGAGCCTATCTTTGCCAGACCATCAGCTGCTTGATTTTTCAGTCGGGGGATGTGATGAAGCTCTAACCCCTCGAATTTCTTTTCTAGCTTTCTTACTGCGTTGCAGTAGCCAGTCATAGCTGGGCTTCTGACGTCCCACTCCTTCATCACCTGATTAACCACCAAATCTGAGTCGCCGTAGACCATGAGGCGCCGGACGCCGAGTGAAATGGCCATGCGCAACCCATACAAGAGTGCTTCATATTCTGCTTCCTTATTGGAGGAATCGAAGTGAATCTGGAGAACATATCTAAGCTTATCTCCTCGGGGGGAGACCAATACTACCCCAGCACCGGAACCATTCAGCATCTTAGATCCATCGAAGAACATGGTCCAGTGCTCCGAGTGAACTTGAGTCGGAAGCTGCTGTTCAATCCACTCGGCGACGAAATCTGCAATTGCTTGGGACTTGATAGCCTTCTTTGCTTCAAACTTGATATCTAGGGGAAGGAGTTCAATCGCCCACTTCGCCACTCGACCAGCTGCATCTCTGTTGTGCAAAATCTCTGACAGTGGAGTGTCGCTGACGACTGTAATGGAATGGTCAGAGAAGTAGTGTGCAACCTTCTTCGTGGTCATGTAAATCCCATATACAAGCTTCTGGTAATGGCGATATCTTTGCTTCGAAGGAGTCAAAACTTCACACACATAATATACTGGGCGCTGAACTCTGAAGGCCTTTCCTTCTTCTTCCCGCTCGACCGTAAGTACTGTACTGACAACTTGTCCCGTGGCCGCAATGTAAAGCAGCAGAGGCTCTTTACTGATTGGGGCAGCAAGCACCGGCTGGGTGGAGAGCAGAGCTTTGAGCTCTGCGAACGCTGCATTAGCTTCTGGAGTCCACTCGAACTTGTCAGACTTCTTCATCAGTCGGTAAAGAGGCAACGCCTTTTCACCGAGACGAGAAATGAATCGACTTAGAGCGGCCATGCAACCTGTAAGCTTCTGGACATCGTGTACACGCACAGGGCGCTTCATCCGGAATATGGCGCCAACTTTCTCGGGATTGGCGTCGATTCCTTGTTCGGAAACGAGAAAACCGAGTAGCTTTCCACCTGGAACTCCGAATGTGCACTTTGATGGATTGAGCTTGATATCATATCTCCTGAGGTTAGCAAAGGTTTCGGCAAGGTCAGTCAGTAGGTCGGAACCTTTCTGTGACTTAACCACAATATCATCCATGTATGCTTCTACGTTCCGACTGATCTGAGTGAGCAAACACTTATGAATCATCCTCATGAATGTGGCTCCAGCATTCTTGAGGCCGAAGGGCATGGTGATATAATAGAAGCACCCGAATGGGGTGATGAAAGCCGTTTTGATCTCGTCGGGTCCATACAGACGGATCTGATGGTACCCTGAATAAGCATCTAGAAAAGACAAACGCTCACACCCCGCGGTCGAGTCGACTACCTGGTCGATGCGGGGGAGAGGGAAATGATCTTTTGGGCAGGCCCGATTGATATGTTTAAAGTCAATGCACATGCGAAGTGACTTGTCCTTCTTGGGGGCCATGACAACATTGGCGAGCCACTCGGAGTGGTAAATCTCTCGGATGAACTCCGCTGCTAAGAGCCGAGCCACCTCCTCGCCAATAGCTTTCCTCTTCTGGATGGCGGACCGTCGAAGATGTTCTTTCACAGGCTTGAACTTCGGGTCGACTCATAGACGGTGCTCAGCCAGCCCCCTGGGAACTCCAGGCATGTCAGAAGGCTTCCATGCAAAGATATCCCAGTTCTCATAGAGGAACTGGATGAGCGCTTCTTCCTATTTGGAGTCGAGCGTCGTTGAGATGTGAGTCGGAGCAGCATCAGGGTCGGTCGGGTGAATGTGAACTGGCTTAGTTTCACCGGACGACTGAAAAGCTGATTCTGAAGTTGGCTTCTTGGCTCGCAGCAATTCACTCGGATCAGCAGTCTTCTGGTACTCTTGCAGTTCGACTACTGACATCTGAGCATCAGCGATCTTTGATCCTTTCTGAAAACACTCCTCTGCTTTCTTCCGATTGCCTGTAACGGTGATCACACCTCTGGGGCCGGGCATCTTCAACTTGAGATACACATAGCACGGTCGAGCCATGAAGCGTGCATAAGCTGGCCGGCCCAGAATAGCATGATAAGCACTTTGGAAGTCCACAACTTCAAATGTCAACTTTTCCTTGCGGTAATTCTTTGAATCACCGAAAACCACATCGAGAGAAATCTGGCCGAGTGACTCGGCTTTCTTTCCAGGAATGACTCCATGGAAGCTCATGTTGCTGGCACTGAGTCTGGACATCGGAATGCCCATCCCTTTCAACGTTTCTGCATACAGTATGTTCAGGCCGTTGCCACCATCCATCAGGACTTTGGTCAGTCGAGTGCCTTCGACAATTGGATCGACCACCAGAGCTTGCCTCCCAGGGATGGCAATGTGCGCAGGGTGATCGGACTGGTCGAACGTGATGGCAGTCTGAGACCACTTCAGGTAGCTGGGTGTTGCTGGGGCAACCATATTCACTTCACAGTTAATGACTTTCAGTCGACTTTTGCTTTCGACATCAGCAAAAATCATCAAGGTGGAATTGACTTGGGGGTATCCATCGTCACTATCTTCTTTGTCCTCAACTCTGTCTGACTCTTTTTCCTTGTCTTTGGACTGCTTGCCCTGAAAATGCTGCATCAGGAGCCGGCACTGTCGAGTGGTATGCTTTGGGTAAATAAGGTTACCCTCTTCATCTTTCTTGGTGTGGATGTGACATGGCAGATCCAAAACATCATTTCCATCTTGATCCTTGAATTTCTTGGGGTTCCAGGGCCCCTTGGGTTTTCCCTTGAATTTTCCCTGGGTTACGGTCAGGGCCTCCCCAGGAGCGGCTGGCTCGGCCTTCCACTTCTGCTTCTGACTGGAATTGCCTCCGGTTTCCTGGGCGACTGCTTTCTGCTTGCCACTCCGGAGTCGATCTTCATCTTCTCCGTTAGCGTATTTGGTGGCAATTTCCATCATCCGATTCAGAGACATTTCTCCGGTCCGACCGAACTTCAGGTTCAGCTCTCTGTTCTTGACGCCTTCTTTAAAGGCACAAACTGCTTGGTGATCCGGTACGTTCTCAACTATGTGATGCAAAGTGATCCACCTCTGGATGTAATCCCTCAGAGTTTCACTCGGTTTCTGCACGCAAGACCGCAATTCTGTAAGGCCTGCTGGTCGCTTGCATGTTCCTTCAAAGGTCGTGACAAACACTCGAGAGAGATCCTCCCAAGTGTAGATGCTGCTGGGTGCTAACTGATTCAGCCACGCTCTGGCTGAGCCCTCTAACAGGAGAGGCAAATCCTTCATAGCCACCTCATCATTGCCGCCACCAATCTGGACAGCCACTCGGTAGTCTTCGAGCCAAGTGTCAGGCTTAGACTCGCCGGTGAACTTGCTGACTCCAGTCGCCAACTGAAAGTTGGGAGGAATCACTGCGGCCCTGATGGCTCGACTGAAATACTCTAGCCCCGAAACACGCACTCTGCTGCTGGTAGGCGCATCCCTGTCGTGGCCTTCTCGGTGAGCTCTGTTCCTGTCAACCAGACCCTGAACGAGGATGGATCTCGCATCAAAGCCTGGGTCCCTGGGGTCGACTGGAACTCTCCGCCCAACACTATGAGGGTGTCTGTCATCCTGCTGTCGAGGCGCATATGACCCACTCCTTGGGGGAGGGGTTGGCACTTGACGTCGATCAAACCAGTGATCATACTGCTCATTTCTTCTGTACTGATCGTGCCGGTCTCCGCGTCCCTCACGCCTCGGGGGCGATCTTGGGCTGTGAGTCGACTGGACTGTATCCGTTGCAACGGATCGATTGTGGATCCTATTCCGCGACTATACCTGCGTAGGCGGGAAGAGCTGACGTCGACTGGACTCGGGAGCTCGCTGACGCGCTTGCTCGTCGAGTATCCGCTGGAGATTCTCCAGTCGAGTGCGCTCGGCCAAGTTAGCCAAGCGCGCGTCCTCCAAGGCCCGGGCCTCGGGGGTTTCTCCGACGATAGGAGTGCGGAGTGCATCCATGTTCCGGCGGCGGAGCTCCTCTCGCTGCAATGACGTGAGAGGTTCGGGAAGATACTCATCGTGGGGATGCGACGGGTCGCCTCCACCCGCGCCTCCGTCGGTGCGAGGGAAACCGGGAGGACTGTGTGTTCCATCGACCGCCAGAACCTCAGCCGCTGGGTCGCTGCTGCCGCACTCGGATGCGGTCTCCGCGGAGCCAGTCGAACAGGCCGTAGAGGGGTTCGTCGGGCTCAATTTCCGCGACTTGTGGGGCTGCCGACTGGCGGGCCACGACATGCCTCACCCACCTCTGAAGTCTCGACCGGCCGGAGCGCTTGCGCCGGTGGGAGACAGGGCGGGAAGATGACACGGGAGCCGACCGATACTGGGTCGACGGCTGCCGCAGGAGGACGCCACGAACACATGCGCGGAAGTGCGTCGCACCGCAGACGGGGAGGGCGTCGATGTCGAGCGGAGCCTCCTGAAGCCAAGCGGAGTTGTCGGTGATGAACGTGAGTGCGCCGAGACGGATCTCGCGGCCCTCCACCAAATCTCCGCACGAAAACATGATCAAAGGGATCGGAAAAATCGCAACTTCTCCAACTAGGCGCTAAGACTCCTGCCCCATGGTGGGCGCCAACTGTCGTGGTTCTAACTCTGACAGTGAGGAAGGGGGGTATGTATGGAGAGGCTAGATCTCAGCTATGGAGAAGCTGTAAATACACCAGGATGTACGAGTTCAGGCCCTTCGCGGAGGAAGTAACAGCCCTACGTCTCGGTGCCCGGAGGCGGTCGACTGGATTATGTGTGTACGAATTATAGGGGTGCCAACCCCTGCTACTGAGGAGGGGGGGTGGCTTATATAGAGTTCGCCAGACCCCTCCGGTCCTCAGTAACGCAGGGTTAAGATACATTAAGATTGGGCGTTACTGGTAACGTCCCTATTAAAGTGCTATGATGACCATAAAGACTACTTAATGGCTGACCGTTTGCTTGCGGAGTGACTTTAGATCTCCTGTCAGTCGAGTGGTTGGTCTTCGTAGTCGAGTGGTAGCTTCTTGGTCGAGTGTCTTGAATCCGTCGAGTGGGATACCTTCAAGTCGATTGAAAGGTGACTTCTTCCAGGGATGTCCTTGGTTAGGGCTCTTAGAGAGCGTGGCGAACGTCTTGTCGCGTCCGAAGTGTCCCATTAAGCCGCCTCCATGAGATTCCTACAAAAGCAACAAACGAAGCGAGGACTCGGGAATGCAAAGTTTGTTAGCTCTCATAAGGTAGCCATCTTTGATGTAATAGTGTTCCCAAAATGTATTCGACAAACACTTGGCATATGGAATGGCAAAAGTCGTATCATGCTCATATAAGTCTTTGATATTCTCGAAGCCAATGATATCTAACTCAAGTTGCGTGACAAGCATGCAAATGCGGGAAAGCGCATCCACCACAACGTTTTCTTTACCCTTAATGTACTTGATGACATAAGGAAAAGACTCAATAAATTCACTCCATTTAGCATGACGCTTGTTCAACTTAGTCTGTCCCTTAAGATATTTGAGAGTCTCATGATCGGTATGAATGATAAACTCATGGGGACGAAGGTAGTGTTCCCATTCATGCAAAACGCGGACTAAAGCATATAGCTCTTTGTCATAGATGGGGTAATTGAGTTGCGCTCCGGAAAGTTTCTCACTAAAGTAAGCTACGGGGCGCTTCTCTTGCGTTAACACGCCTCCTATGCCATTACCACTAGCATCGCAATGAATTTCAAAGGGTTTGTCGAAGTTGGGTAAAGCAAGCACGGGAGCATGAGTAAGCAAATTCTTAAGCTCATTGAATGCGGTATCTTGGGATGGTCCCCAAACAAAAGGCTCATTCTTCTTGCTCAAAGCATGCAAAGGCGAAGCAATGGTGCTAAAATCCTTTACAAAGCGACGATAGAAGCCCGCAAGGCCAAGGAAACTACTCACATGATGCAAGTTGGTTGGTTGCGGCCAAGTCTTAATAGCATTGATCTTGGACTCATCTACATGAACACCCTTAGAAGAGACAACAAATCCTAATAAAATGAGCTTATCAACCCCAAAAAGGCATTTCTCCACATTAGCATAGAGATGCTCTTTCCTAAGAGTTTGTAGAACGGTGCGGACATGGGTGACATGCTCTTGTATAGATTTGCTAAAGACAAGAATGTCATCGAAGTAAACCACAACAAATATACCAATGTAAGGGCGAAAGACACGATTCATAAGGAGCATAAAAGTGCCCGGTGCTTCCGAGAGACCCATAGGCATGACTAACCACTCATACAAACCAAACTTGGTTTTGAAGGCGGTTTTCCATTCATCGCCCTCTTGTATGCGGATTTGATAGTAACCACTCTTAAGATCAATTTTGGAAAATATAGTGGCACCGCTAAGCTCATCGAGCATATCATCTAGGCGTGGAATGGGATATCTATAACGAACGGTGATAGCATTGATAGGTCTACAATTGGAGCACATGCGAAAACTACCGTCACGCTTTGGCACAAGAATGACCGGTACGGCACAAGGGCTCAAACTTTCACGCACATGTCCATGGTCTATGAGATGTTTTACTTTCCTTTGAATTTCTTTGGTTTCTTCGGGGTTGACGTGGTAGGGAGCTTTGTTCGGAAGCGGTGCTCCAGGTATGAGGTCGATTCGGTGCTCAATGCCTCGGAGAGGGGGTAGTCCCGGAGGTAGCTCATCGGGAAAAACATCTTGAAATTCCTGCAAAAGAGAAGACAACACTAGAGGAAGAGTGTGAGAGGTGTTAGTTTGTGGTGTATTGTCCTTGCACACAAGGACGTAGTGTAGGACACTAGATGGGTTCTCACACACTTCTCTCATCTCACGTTTGGTTGCAAATAGAACGAAGTTCTTGTTTTCGCGCATCGTGGAGGCACTCAATTTGGGCTTGTGGCGCTCACTCTCTTTTTGGTGGCTCACTCTCTCACCATTCTCTCCACGATGGGTGGTATGTTTGTCGGCGATCACTTGACTTGGCGACATTGGACGGAGGACGTACTCCTTGCCCGTCATCTTGAAGATGTAGTGGTTCGTTCGACCGTTGTGGATGACTCGACAAACGGTCATTAGAACAACGTTACACTCCAGGTGTCTTCGTATGCGCCGATCTTGAAGGAGACTTGTACTCGGTGCTCGACTTGGATGGTGCCGGAGTCACTAAGCCATTGCACTTTGTAAGGATGTGGATGCTTCGTCTTGGGCAATTGGAGTTTGGAGCAAAGTTCTTCACTTGCGAGATTGTGACAACTCCCTCCATCGATGATGACCTTGACGGATCGTCCATTGATGCCGGCCTTGGTGTGGAATATGTGGCATCATTGGTCTTCTTCTTGGTGATGTTGGAGAGTCAAGACTTTGGAGACAACAAGTGCGGGACTCGAGTCTTCATCACAAAAGACTTGTTCTTCTTCATTGTTCACTTGGCGGTGCATGGCGACTTGCTCAAGTGCGTCCATTTCACCTTCACTCATGGAGTCATAAGTGCCATCGTCGTTGAAGACCATGGTCCACTTGTTGGTGCACTCGTAGGACTTGTGGCCTCGGCCTCCGCAAGTGAAACACCTGAAGGAACTTGTCTTGACGGTCTCATCGGTTGGGGTTGATGATGATGAAGCTCTCGGCTTGAAGTTGCTCGTAGGAGGATGACTTGTAGTTGACGAAGCTTTCTTGGAATTCGGCTTGTCGGTGTTGGAAGTAGACATTCTTGTAGGCGGTGTTGGAGTCATTGAGGCTTGGTTATCGGAGAAACTGTAGGACTTGGATGAGAACTTGGCGTACTTGAAGTCATCTTGCACTTGGCATTCCGCTTTGGTAGCTTGGTGCACGAGCTCGATGAGATTTGAGTATGGTTGGAAGTCGGCGATCTTCTTGATAGGGTGATTGAGTCCATTCAAGAAACGTGCCATAGTTTGCTCATCATCTTCCGTCACATTGGCTCTTATCATTGCAATCTCCATCTCCTTGTAGTAATCTTCAACGCTCTTTGTTCCTTGCTTGAGTTGTTGGAGTTTCTTGAAGAGGTCGCGGTTGTAGTAGGTAGGCACGAAGCGTGCTCTCATGACATCCTTCATTTGTGCCCAAGTAGTGATGGGTGGATCACCTCTTGTCTCGCGGCGTTCAATGACTTGTTCCCACCAAATGAGGACATAGTCTTGGAACTCAAGGGATGCCATCGCGATCTTCTTCTCTTCTTCATAATTGTGCAAACGGAAGATCTTGTCGACTTTCAATGCCCATGAAAGGTATTCTTCGGGATCATTGCTTCCGATGAACTTGGGCATGGTGAACTTGAGCTTGCCGTAGCGTTGCTCTTCATTGTGTTGGGGTCGGGGATGATGACGCCGATGTTGTAGATGATTGTTCAACTCGTGGTGCTCTTGTCGCGGAGGGTTGTCAACCTCGTGTTGCTCTTGTCGCGGAGGGTTGTCAACATCGTGTTGCTCTTGTGGCAGAGTATTCCCGATGTTTTCATGCTCTTGATGAACTTGATGGTCTTGGCGAGCTTGTGGAGGAGCGCGTCGAGCTCGAGGAGGAATTTGACGATTCATGCGAGCTTGAAGTCGTCGTTCGAGAATTTCTTCGCGAAGTGCTTCCTCGTCTTCACGGTCTTGATGGCCTCGGTCGGCAACGGCTCGACTCGCCTCGCATAGAGCTTGTTGCGCCTCAAGTGCTTGAGCGTCACGGAGTTGTTGTTCTTTACGTTGAGCCTCAACATCTTGTGCAGTTTGGTGTAGACGCGTGCGTTCTTCCTCTTCATGTTGGCGTTGTTGTTGCCGTTCTCGAGCTAGCGCAAAGGCTTCTTCGGCGTGACGTCGTCGGCGCTCTTGAGAGTCGGTGTCTCGAAGTGGATTGAGGTTTGCTTGACGGTCGGTGCGCGCGGCTCGACGAAGAGTGTTCGATGTCGGTGTACTTGAGCCGGAGAGGGTAAAGTCGGAATGGTGACTTGAACGGCTCCTTCTTGAAGTGGAGGAAGAGCGGTTGAGCAACAAAGCGCGAATCTCGTCCATCCTTGCGTCATTCTCTTGCTTGTGATCGTCGAGCTTGTTGTCAAAGTAGTCCCTTGTACGTTGCTCGGAAAGTGATAAGTCGGCGGCAAGGTTGTCGATGCGTTCACTCATAGCTTCTTGCTCTTGATGTAAAGCATGTTGTGCACCAAAGAGGTGACTCTTGGTGACGAAGGAGTTCATGTCGTCATCTTGCTCCATGAAGAGTGGGTTGGTAGAAGTACTTGGCCTATCCATCATTCCAAGACAAATGTGAGTGGTAGAAAGAGAAGAACGAATACCAAATGTACCTTGACCGAAGTTGAAAGTGGATCGAGGATCACTCCAATGTAGGACAAGGAAATAGCAGAATTGGTACGAGTTCTTGTCGGTTTCTCACACCTACACAAGTAAAAGCTTTTGGTGGAGCTTGGTTAGGATGGTGGCACAAAAATTTGATGTAATTGTAAGTGAGCTTCAATAATGTTGGAAAAGATTCGCAAGATGCAATGTAACAAGTAGACCAAGCATATAAGGTACACGGAAACACACGCGCAAAAAGATAAGTGGGGTTGTGCAACCAAGGGTGAGCCAAAGTGTAGAATCCACAAAAAATGCTCTTGTTGCACAACACTAGAGAGACGCTAGCATGATTGCACGATAGGCGGATACAAGAACTTGTGCACAACCTACTTAGCAAAAATGCAACGACTTCTATCCCAAATATTTTGTATGCAAGGTGTGGCTATGATACGATCCAAGATGATCGAGTATGACAATCTTAATGTTGTAGGATGCTATGGTTCATGCTTAAAAGCTCTTTGCGTATCTTTCCTTTTTGCTTAAAAGCTTGTTTGGCTCTTTGATGTTTGAGCTCTTTTCTCATGCAATGCTTGACGAACCAAGATAGCAAGTTAGTATGCGATGACAACTTTATGACACAAGAGATGATACCAATATAGGCAACAATGACGTATGTATGCTATAGGAAGTATGATCACTAATGTGCACAAGTCTCGTTGCCGGCAATACTCAATGGCTAGTCTCGATGGGTAAGCAACGCAAATGAGTAAGGCTATGATGGCTATCAATGTAATGGCAAGAGTGATGTGTCCAATACCAAAATGAGGTTACCGGTCTTGCTTCCGTATGGTGTCAAAATGGTGGCACGAATACCAAGTCGTAGTCGAGGTGGTCGTTGTTGATGACGCGTCCGTGGCGAAGATGAGCGGCGGTGGTGTCGATCTCGGACCGTACCTAAATAGCCGAAACACAAAAGGATACGGTACTGCAACTCAAATTCTCAAATCTCGAAGTGGCAACATGTGTCGGAGTGCGAAACTGGCACAAAAGGGGGTAGTATGCGGAAGTGGTGATGGTGTATAAGTGGTTGGCAGAGAGGCCAGTCGGTTTCAACTGAAACTGGGTGGGGTGGTAGTACCGCTTGTGAAGGCAGTGGTACCGGTTGGTGCCTTAGCGGTAGCTCCGCTCGTGGGGGCGGTAGTACCGATGGGGTCGGGAAGATCGCAAAATCTGGATCGGGGATGGGTTTTTGGGACGGAAAAGGATGATTTCGTAGTCGAAATTCGAGCGATTTCAAGGAAGGAATGTGGAGGGAAAATGGGGAGATGCTAGATCCACTTGAAACCAAGCAAATCCACGGATCAGATCCAACAAAAGATCAATACACCAACAAATCACAAAAAAAATTTGGGGCTATTTTTGGTGGGGATTTTCGAATTAGGACGAAAAACAACAAAATTAGGCTAGAAACACAACGGGGAGGCTCTGAAATCATGATCAACCTTGCTCACGATACCAAGATGATGGTATCAAGAGACAAGCTGGCTCTGATCCAAGATGATGTAGGGTAGAACCCTATGGCCCGATCTTTCACGATAGGAGCGGAATCCCGCGAAGAACACGAAGAACACGAGGAGGAAACACGAGGGGAAATCACAAAGGGGCACAAAGAGGAACACTCAAACCAACAAGATAGTCACACATGTGCTAGATCCTCGAATACATAAGAGAAGATACACGATCCACGGACAACTATGGACGATACAAGGGTAGCCGGTCTTCTCCGTGAGGAGGTCTTGAATCCACGGGGGGATCTTCCCTTAGAAAGGGGGCTTGAATCCAAAGGGATCTTCTCCGTAGAGGCCGCGGTCTCTCTCGTGGAGTAGATCCGATATGGATGAGCGTAGCTCTATCTCTCAAATGAGCTATCACAATGCTGGCCCTAGAAAGTTGTACGGGATAGAGTATTTATAGTCTAGGTAACGAAAGGGTACACGGGCCTTGGCCCAAGTGACTGCGCGCAGGCAGGGCCGGTAGTACCGGTCAAGGGGGCGGTTGTTCCGCTGGGAGCTCATGCAGGGCGGAAGTACCGGTCCTGGAAGGCGGTAGTTCCGCTGGGAGATCTGGCGCTGGCTTGCGGAGATGGACGTCGAAGGGGCCAGTGGTTGTACCGGTTGTCGGGGCGGCAGTACCGGTCTTCTGGTAGTTACCGGCACATCCGGTGTAGTGCCGGCCTTGCACCGCTCGATCACAGAAGGCAGACCGGGTGTTGGGCAGTAGTCGGCCGGTTGTTCCGCCTGGGCGGTGGTCGGGCGGTTGTTCCGGTCCTTCCCGGCTGGGCAAAATGTCTCCATGCTCTTGATGTCCATCCTGCACCGTTCCATCTCCTTGGTTGCTTATATGGTACCTAAGCACACAGAGCAACTCCGATTGAGGTAGTAGCCATGTTTCACGTGGCTCAAAGGGAAGTTCAACAAGGAGAGAGTTAACCACGTTCTCGATGGTTCTCGCAGGGGCTCTTGTCATGGGTCCAAGTGGTGTCGTGGGAGATGTAGGTAGGTCCATGGGGATGGCCTTGGGATGCTCCGCATCAAGAGGGGCTTGGATGATGATGTAGAAGCCCTCCGTGATCGATGCCCCTCCGGCGGAGCTCCGGAACAGGCCCCAAGATGGGATCTCGTGGATACAGAAAGTTGCGGCGGTGGAATTAGGTTTTTGGCTCCGTCCCCGATCGTTTGGGGGTACGTGGATATATATAGGAGGAAGAAGTACGTCGGTGGAGTTTCGAAGGGCCCACAAGGCAGGGGGCGCCCCCTACCCTCGTGACCACCTCGTGGCTTCCTTGACGGAGGGTCCAAGTCTCCTGGATCTTATCTGATGAGAAAATCACGTTTCCGAAGGTATCATTCCATTTGGACTCCGTTTGATATTCCTTTTCTTCGAAACCCTAAAACAGGCAAAAAACAACAATTCTGGGCTGGGTCTCCGGTTAATAGGTTAGTCCCAAAAATAATATAAAAGTGGATAGTAAAGCCCAATAATGTTTAAAACAGTAGATAATATAGCATGGAGCAATCAAGAATTATAGGTACGTTGGAGACGTATCATGGAGCTGTGCAGAATAGGTCTCTAATATTTGCTCCTTTTCCAGCCCAGAATTCCAGCTGCTAGCATTCCCCCTCTTCATGTAAACCTTGCAAAATAAGAGAGAATAGGCATAAGTATTGTGACATAATGTGTAATAACAGCCCATAATGCAATAAATATCGATATAAAAGCATGATGCAAAATGGATGTATCACCCTCCCCTCCTTATGTAAGTTGAAGGGGCGGGTTACATGTAGAGTCCAACTCGGATTGGGACTTAAACTATTCCGACTTCTCATCACGGGCTTCTCTCCATGGGCTTCTTAACGTCTTGGGCTTCTTAACGTCTCGGGCTTATTAACCCCAGGCGACTCTGTTACAATCTGACTTACCATCTGGCTTACCATCTAACTTAACATCTGTCGGCTTAGCATCTGGCTTAACATTTGCCGGCTTACCATCTGACTTAACGTCTACCGGTTTACCATCTGGCTTAACATCTGCCGGCTTACCATCCGACTTAACATCTACCGGCTTACCATCTGACTTAACATCTGTCGGGTCACCGACGAGTCACCAGGCTCGGGTGGTTTGTCAATGAAACACCAAGTCCTAGTCGAGTCATACTTCCGGCTGGGTCATACCGCGGGTATATCCCTGACAACACGTATGACTATTTACGGAATACATACATACATTATAGCGATGAACTGGAGCTAGTGTCGTATCGCCCTAGGTTATAACTGTCCCATGATGAATATCATCCAATGAGTCACCGATCCAACGCCTACGAATTTATTTTATATTGTTCTTGCTAAGTTACTGACGAGGACATGTATTGGGGGTAGGGTAATAGGCCTGACCTAAAGGCCCTACCCATGGGCACCGTATACTTTTTACTGGGCCCCTGGGCCAGATCGCCGTCCAGATCTACCGCAACTTGAAAGTCAATCGGACGACAACAACCACTCGGAGCACGACACTTCACTAGACGAGCTCATTCCACTCGACCGTGTAACTTACTCGAATATGCAAAGACCAATAGTCAGCATGACGGTTTTGTAATGGGCAGGCATTATGGCATTGATGCTCCATCATGTAACATAATGGGTGAGGGGGTGGCGCACTCTATATAAGCCGCCCCCACCACTAGACTAGGGGGCTCTTTTTTCTTCCATCTCTCTCTCTCTTTCACCATTAGTCTCAGGACTACGGGGATCCGTTCTCCTCTCATTGTAATCTCCGGATACATACTAAGATAAAACAAAGCCTCTCCGAAGCACGAGACGTAGGGTTGTTATCTCCACCATAAAAGGCCCGAACTCGCTAATACAGGGCATGGCGTCTATCGAGCCACGATGCATATTGTTTTTTCTTCAATCGCCGACAACAAACTAATTTCGGCACGCGGCCCAAGCTTTCTTGGGATGAACTCCCGCTACCAATTTTGACTATTGGAGTCCCGACCATCACACAAAATACTCATCATACAAAAAGATCAGGGAGTCGCTCATCTCAACTTATTCTCTTTAGAATCAACTATTGATCTAACTATTGTTTGTTCCTCTTCTGTATGCACACAAGCTTGGACACATGGCGGCTCCGCCCTCCAACATCTTCCTCTGTCATCGATTGCCCAAACGCCGCATGGAGTCTGTCTCCTGAGTTCTGCTTCATCCTCGACGGCCTGGCTCCCTGGCGATGGATTACTGCGCCTGGCAGCGCGCAGCTCCTCATTCCGATTGGCGGCTCGGCCGCAACTTCTGCACGGGCTGGGTAAGTCCCAGCCGGTCGGCCGACTCTCCGAGCGATAAGGCACAAGAGCTGGCAAGCAGGGCTTCATCCTCGTTAGATGTGGCCATGCCTCCACGACGGCTCGACGGTGGCAACGGGCCGACGGTTCGGCCATGACCTCACCAGGAGTCTCGAGCCCGGCGTAGCCCCCGACTGCAGCGGTGTCCTTCATCAACCACGCGGCCACGACCGCTATGGTGGATGCACGGACCGGACTCGGCACCAACGCCGGGGCTGTCCACGTCTTCGATCACAACATGACGGAAACCACCAGGTCGACTCAGCGCCAGCTCAAGCTCCACCCGCGCGCAACCTCGCAGGAGAACGTCGTCGACTCGCACTTGGATTCATCGCGGTCGCCTCACCTCGCGATGGATCCGCGTAAAAATTCGCCGCCGCCATGGCCGATCAGGGAGTTCTGCGCCCCGCCTTTCGCTTTCCTTTCTTAATTCCTTTCCATTTATGTCCTGCATGCAGGATATAAATGGCCGTGGGAAACGTCCATTACATGCACGAATGGCTTTAATTTGCGCTTAATTAACACTAACACCTCTTGCATGCAGACTCTGGACGTTGGCAATTGACTACAGGTTATCTCCACCAGCCAGTGGACCTCCCACGACATGGTAATAAACCGCATGCAGGAGATAAATGACCGAAACTTCCATCACATGCAATACCGGCCTTAATTTTTTCTTAACTACCGCTAATTAAGTTTTTTGCATGCGTGTACAGGTTTTGGACGTAGTCAACTCCATCAATGAATGGTAATGGCATCAGAAGTTGTAGGCATTCGCGAATCTTGGCGACCGATGGTCTCTGGCATGATGCCCCGGCGGTTCCTCCCTCCGATGCCAAGCGCTCACCGATAGCCTAAATATTGAAGTCAACACCACACCACCGCAGCCAGAAGCTGGCTCTGCCCTCGCACACGACTGCGTCTCCCGCGTTGGAGGCAGAAACACGAAGCGGCGTGGCGACCAGGAGTTGGCTATGTCGCCATGCTCAGCAGGTTTCTCTCTTCGGCATCATCCACTCGACAACAACTCCTTTCAGTCGGTATGGTCACTTGGATGGGCTAGCTCACTCGGATCGAACAGGACCACTGTCACTCAGCCGCCCCTGCGCCGCTACTCGGTCGCCCTGCACGCGGTCACGAAGCTGCTTGTGTCATCATCAACTTTCCCGACTTAGACGTCCCGCGCATCATCACTCCGCGGCACGCATCTACATCGGCCCGACGCCTCGGGCGTCGCCATTTTGCGTACGTCACTCGAACGCCTCGCTCGTCGCCACTCTGCGGGACGCGTCTGCGTCACTCAGACGTCCCGCGCATCGTCACTCCGCGGCACGTGTCTACATCACCCGGACGCCCCACGCGGTGCCACTTTGCGGGAGGCATCTCCGTCACTCGGACGCCCCGCGCATCGTCATTCCGCGGCACGCGTCTACATCGCCCGGACGCCCCGTGCGTCACCACTTTGCGGGACGCATCTACGTCACTCGGACGCCCCGTTGGTCGTCACACCGTGGGTGCGTCAACATCACTCGTCCGCCTTGCGCGTCGCTATCGGTTGGTCACCTCATCACCACTCGGCCGCTCCGCGCATCGCTACTTGGTTGGTCACCTCATCACCACTCGGCCACGCCGCGCGTCGCCACTCGGTTGGTCACCTCATCACCACTCGCCCCCCCGCGCGTCGCTATCGGTTGGTCACCTCATCACCACTCGGCCGCCCCGCGCGTCGCCACTCGGTTGGTCACCTCATCACCACTCGGCCGCCCCGCGCGTCGTCATCGGTTGGTCACCTCATCACCACTCGACCGCCCCACGCGTCGTCACTCGGTTGGTCACCTGATCACCATTCGGTCGCCCCGCGCGTCGCCACTCGGTTGGTCACCTCATCACCACTCGGCCGCCCTGCGCGTCGCCATCGGTTGGTCACCTCATCACCACTCGGCCGCCCCGCGCGTCGCCATCTGTTGGTCACCTCATCACCAATAAGCCGCCCCGCGCGTCGCCACTCGATTGGTCACCTCATCACACTGGTAGAAAAAGGGTCAAACGTGAAGCACATTAGTGTCGGTTTGTATTTGAGCCGGCACTAATGTATACATTAGTGCCGGTTCCAACGGCTAGCCGGGCCGCTTTCATTAGTACCGGTTCGTGGCGAACCTTTAGCACCGGTTCGTTCCACGAACCGGTACTAATGAGAGTGGTGGCAGGATGTTGTCAGACAGGTGCCCCTCCAGCCCCTTTAGTACCGGTTCTTGGCACGAACCGGTACTAAAGGTCGTCCTACATAAACCCTTGGTCCACCCGAGCTCGCGCTGTTCTTCCCCTTTCTCCTCTCCTCTCTGTTCTTCCCCTCTTCCTCTCGAGCTCATCACACATTTTGCCCAAAAATTTTCAAGATTTGAAGGCCCCCATCCATTCAAATGATCACAAAGGTTAGCAACTTTGTCCTTTCATCTCTCATTGCTAGATTAGCTCTTGCAATGCTTTATATAGTGATTAATTTGTGAGTTTAGTAATTTGGGAGGATATATATATATATGTGCTAGTATTTGATTTATATGCAATCTGAGGTCAAAAATAACACTTAGTTTGCATATGTCGGTGTGGTTTACTTAGTGCCTTCTAAATCTCCATCGTAGCCACCGTCGATCGCCCGCACCGTCCCGTCGCCGGCACCACCTTGTGGTGAGCCTCTAGTTCATGAAATTTTATATAAAAATTGATGTTTGTGTGATTTGGATATATAGTTACTCGTATAATTATCTTACCCGTACGTTGTTTGTTATACATATAGTGCCATGGTTTTGATATCCGTCCCCGTCGGCCCTAGTCCTTGTTATGATTCGGATGTGGTATGTATATTCTCTTTTAAAACTAGTTGCATTTCGTGTTTATGACAAATTATGTCTATCAAGTTGACATAGAAATTTTTTCTAGGAGGTGTGTGAACCGAAAATTCCAACCGACCCTATTGCCGAGAGGTTAAATTTAGTTGAAAGAGAAAACGAGTACTTGAAAGAAAAATTGAAAAGAATTGAGGGGGAGAAGATGGAATTGGAGTTGCATGTTGCCGATGTCATCGATGATCACAAGATGAAGATGGAGAAAATGCGCTTGAAGATTAGAAAGATTAGAAAATATGCCATCGATAGTGAGGCTTGGTATCATTATGCTGTTGGATCCATTGTTACCTTAGTTGCGATCTTGATCGTATTTGTTGTTGAATTTAAATGCTTTAGCTAGAGAGTTATTTGTTTGTTGCATTTAAGTGTTGTATGAACTTGTATTAATTTGGTCTATTCGGTGTTGTGTAATGAAGATGAGCCGGCAATGGATGTACGATGACCGATGCTCTCCCCAGTTCGTTGAGGGCGTGCATACTTTTCTGCTTGCGGCTGAGGGAAACAAGCGGGCGGATGGTTTTATGCCTTGTCCATGTGCTCGCTGTAAGAATGGTCACAATTACTCTACGTCAAGAACCATTCACGTCCACCTGTTTAAGTCCGGTTTCATGCCCCATTATAATGTTTGGACCAAGCACGGAGAAAGAGGGGTTATGATGGAAGACAATGAAGAAGAAGAGGACGACGACAGCTATCCTGGCCATGGGTTCCCTGAATACGATGATACAACAATGGGGGAAGAAGCTGAGCCGGTAATGCGGGAAGAAGCTTAGCCGGCAATGCGGGAAGAAGCTGAAGAAGAGGCATCAGATGAGCCCGTTGATGATCTAGGTCGGGCCATTGCCGATGCAAAAAGAAACTGCGCAAGTGATTTGGAGAAGAAGAAGTTGCAGCGCATGTTAGAGGATCACAAAAAATTGTTGTACCCGAATTGCGTAGGTGACAAGAAAAAGCTGGGCACCACACTGGAATTGCTGCAATGGAAGGCAGAGAATGGTGTATCTGACAAGGGATTTGGAAAGTTGCTGGTAATGATAAAGGATATGCTTCCAAAGGACAACGAATTGCCCGAGAGTATGTACGAAGCAAAGAAGGTTGTCTGCCCTCTAGAGTTAGAGGTGCAGAAGATACATGCATGCCCTAATGATTGCATCCTCTACCGCGGTGAGTACGAGGATTTGAACGCTTGCCCGGTATGTGGTGCATTGCGCTATAAGATCAGCCGCGATGACCCTAGTGATGTCGAGGGCCGGCGCCCCAGGAAGAAGATTCCTGCCAAGGTGATGTGGTATGCTCCTATAATACCACGGTTGAAACGTTTGTTCCAAAACAAAGAGCATGCCAAGGCGATGCGATGGCACGGAGAAGACCGTAAGAAAGACGGAAAGTTGAGAGTACTCGCTGATGGGTCGCAGTGGAGAAAAATCGAAAGAAAGTACGGGAAGGAGTTTGCAGATGACGCAAGGAGCGTATGGTTTGGTCTAAGCGCAGATGGCATTAATCCTTTTGGGGAGCAGAGCAGCAACCATAGCACCTGGCCTGTGACTCTATGTTTGTATAACCTTCCTCCTTGGTTGTGCATGAAGCGGAAGTTCATTATGATGCCAGTGCTCATCCAAGGCCCTAAGCAACCCGGCAACGACATTGATGTGTACCTAAGGCCATTAGTTGAAGAACTCTTACAACTGTGGAATGGAACAGGTGTACGTGCGTGGGATGAGCACATGGGGGAAGAATTTGACCTAAAGGCGTTGCTGTTCGTGACCATCAATGATTGGCCTGCTCTCAGTAACCTTTCAGGACAGACAAACAAGGGATACCGCGCATGCACGCACTGTTTGGACGATACCGACAGTATATATTTGGCTAATAAGAATGTGTACCTGGGACATCATCGATTTCTTCCGAGCAGGCATCCTGTAAGAAAGAAAGGCAAGCATTTCAAAGGTGAGGCGGATCACCGGACGAAGCCTCGCCACCGTACTGGTGCTGATGTACATGATATGGTCAAGGATTTGAAGGTGGTCTTTGGAAAGGGTCCTGGTGGACAACCTGTTCCGAATGACGCTGACGGACGCACACCCATGTGGAAGAAGAAATCTATATTTTGGGACCTGCCCTATTGGAAAGACCTCGAGGTCCGCTCCGCAATCGACGTGATGCACGTGACGAAGAATCTTTGTGTGACCCTACTTGGCTTCTTGGGCGTGTATGGGAAGACAAAAGATACACCTGAGGCACGGGAGGACCAGCAACGTATGCACGGAAAAGACGGCATACATCAGGGTCATGCAAGCTACGCTCTTACCAAAGAAGAGAAGGAAATCTTCTTTGAATGCCTGCTCAGTATTAAGGTACCGTCTGGCTTCTCATCGAATATGAAGGGAATAATAAACATGGCAGAGAAAAAGTTCCAGAACCTAAAGTCTCATGACTGCCACATGATTATGACGCAACTGCTTCCGGTTGCATTGAAGGGGCTTCTACCGGAAAACGTTCAATTAGCCATTGTGAAGCTATGTGCATTTCTCAATGCAATCTCTCAGAAGGTAATCGATCTAGAAATCATACCAAGGTTACAGAATGATTTGGTGCAATGTCTTGTCAGTTTCGAGTTGGTGTTCCCACCATCCTTCTTCAACATCATGACGCACGTTCTAGTTCACCTATGCGAAGAGATTAACGTTTTGGGTCCTGTATTTCTACACAATATGTTCCCCTTTGAGAGGTTCATGGGAGTCTTAAAGAAATATGTTCATAACCGTGCTAGGCCAGAAGGAAGCATCTCCAAGGGCCGTCAAAATGAGGAGGTCATTGAGTTTTGTATTGACTTTATTCCTGACCTTAAGCCGATTGGTGTTCCTGAATCGCGACGTAAGAGCAGACTGGATGGAAAAGGCACGCTAGGAGGGGAACAAATAATATGTATGGACGGACATTCTCTCACTGAAGCACACTACACAGTTCTACAGAATTCCGCCTTGGTGGCTCCGTATATGGATGAACACAAGAATTTGCTACGCTCCAAACACCCGGAGCGGTCTGATGACTAGATTACACGTGAACAAACCAGGAGTTTCGCCAGCTGGTTGCAAGCACGTACCATGCATGACACCTCTATTGAAGATGACATGTACTTGCTGTCCCAGTTACCATCTTCGAATATAATGACTTTCAAAGGGTACAAGATAAATGGTAATACATTTTACACGATCGCCCAAGATAAGAAGAGCACCAACCAAAACAGTGGTGTCCGCTTTGATGCAGAAACCATGACGGGAAAGAAAACATATTATGGTTATATACAGGACATATGGGAACTTGACTATCGACGTGGTTTGAAGGTCCCTTTGTTTCGGTGCAAATGGGTCAATATGACACGAGGCGGGGTAACGGAAGACCCGCAGTACGGAATGACAACAGTGGATCTCAACAATCGTGCGTATGCAGACAAACCATTCGTCCTAGCCAATGATGTGGCACAGGTTTTCTATGTGAAGGACATGTCTACCAAGCCAAGAAAAAGAAAAGATAAGGAAGCGAATGCATCGTACGATGAGCCAAAGCGGCACATAGTTCTTTCTGGGAAGAGAAACATCGTGGGAGTGGATGACAAGACAGACAAGTCAGAAGATTATGAAAAGTTTGATGAAATTGCTCCATTCACAGTGAATATTGACCCGAGCATCCCGTTAAATGATGAAGATTTTCCATGGCTACGACGCAAAAGGACACACGAGAAAGAAAAAGTTTCACACCCAAAGATCTGGGATGTGATCGGCTTAACTATCATCACTTTGTTCTGTGTTTCACACCCAGGAGGGAATCTCTGTAATAGTTAGGGTAGCTAGTTATGTGTTTTGGCATTTGAAACGCGAAGAAATTTTATGTGCAAGCAAATTCTTTCATGCATTTACTGATTTTTTCAGCTAAATGACCCTGAAATTGAAAAGCATTTCAAATGAACTCAGAAAAGGATGAAAGTTGGCATGGTATCATAATTTCACCCACATAGCATGATGTGCAAAAAAGTAGAGAGGGTTACCGCAAAAACTGGATGCACTTCGTGTACAAAATGGACAATCTGTTTCGAAGTATCAGGGTTTCGGACGAAAACTCATCCGTTACAAAGGCATTTCATTTTTTAAATAACCTAAGCATTACCAAATTGAATATAATGATAAAACACACTAATATTAAACATAAGAAAAAAGAATCACTGAAAAATCTATTTTCAAAGTTAAGTTATTCACAAAAATAAATAAAGCAAAAAAATAAGAAAAAAAGCCCACCTACTGGGCCACAGCGGCCTGCATACGACTAGAAACCCAAATTCAAGTTGGGCCAGGATGCAGGCCCGCTAGCCCAGTAGGCCCAACAGGGCATCGCAGAAGAGGTAGGCCCAGAAGGCCTGCTTAAGAGAGGAGCTCGAGACAGCAGCGACGGCGGGGCTTATAAGCAGGTGCGAGTGCCCCTCGGCTAGCGAGGTGGGACTAAACTTTTGTGCCCCTCGCCTGGCAGCGCACACCCTTTAGTACCGGTTGGCACCAACCGGTACTAAAGGGGGGGCCTTTAGTACTGGTTGAGCCACCAACCGGTACTAAAGGGGGTGCTTCCCGCCGCTTGGGCTAGCCAAAACAGACCTTTAGTACCGGTTGGTGGCTCCAACCGGTACTAAAGGTGGGTTCTATATAAGAAAACACTTCAAAATTTCGTCAGTTTCTCATCTCTCCCTCTGCTTCTTCTCCTCTGCACCGTCGCCCGCCGCCCCCGCCGTCTCCATATCCCTCGTCGCCGCCCCGGCCCCCGTCGCCCCGCCGTCCGCCCGTCGTCGCCGCCCCGTCGTCCCGTCCCCGTCGTCCCCGTCGTCACCGCGCCCCCGTCCCGGCCGCGTCGTCACCGTCCCCGTCGTCGTCGCCGCCCCGGCCCGTACGTCCCCGTCCCCGTCGTCGCCGCCCCCGTCGTCGCCGCGCCCGTCGCCGTCCCCGTCGCCGCGCGCCCCCCGTCGCCTCTCGCCTCGCCGGCCGGTGAGCGCGCACACACACACATACATTTTTAGTTATAGATTTTTCTGTTTTTAGAAATTGTTAGACATTTTTCTGTTTTTTAGAAATAGTTAGATATGTTAGAATTGTTAGAATAGTTAGAAATGTTAGAATTGTTAGAAATGTTAGAATTGTTAAATTTTTTCTGTTTTTTAGTTATAGAAATAGTTATAAAAAAGTTAGAATTGTTAGAAATTTTTCTGTTTTTTAGTTATAGAAATAGTTTAGTTATATGTAGCATTGTTAGAAATGTTATAGAAATGTTAGAAATTTTAGTTATCAAAATCTAATCATTAAAAAAATGTTACTTTTTGCGGGCATATAGCTAGTATTTGTTGTTGACGATGCCCAGCCCGCATCCTCGCCGTCGACACGTCCGCGACGACGTCCAGCTGACCCATGTCCGGGACTGGGCTCCGCCGGGCTGGCACTGGGAGGTGCTGCCTGGAGGGGCGCGCCGCTTGATGAGGAACCCGACCCCGGGTCCCGTCGTCGACCCTGATCTCGTTTGGTGGCATTCGCGTGGGCCAGTTTCGGTGCGGAGGGAGCCGGCCCCGCCGGAGGTGGTACGTCGTCGTGTCAGGGAGGAGGACGAGCACGTCCATCGCTACATGGTTGCGTTAGAGGGCGGCAGGTTCTCCAATACCTGGCAGTTTCTTCAGGGATGTCACTTCAGCTATGATCCTATGAGGGTACCTTCTCTTTGGGTGTCCACCGCCCGCGCCGCAGGAACCGCGAGTGTCCTAGATTCTTCTGTAGTATTCGATCTTTAATTAGCTACCTAGCCAGTGATGTACTATTCAATATTATATATTATTCGAGACGATGTATTTGAGATTAAATCTATTATTCGAGACGATGTATTCGAGATTATATCTATTATTCGAGACGATGTATTCGAGATTATATCTATTATTCGAGACGATGTATTCAAGATTATATCTATTATTCGAGACGATGTATTCGAGATTATACTAAATTGTTTTATATTTCTTTTGGCATAGTTAAATAAAAGCTATGGCGGACAATACCGACAGAGAGAGAGAACAGACCATGTTCGATATCATACGCGGGCCAGATGATGATCAGAATGAAGAAGATTTTGACGGCTCCGAATTTCTAAACAACACCGGAGAGGGTGATATGATATTCGATCGCGACGATCGAGAAGATGAAGTCATGAACTATGACGAAGAACATGTTGACCCTGAAACAACAAACACCGGCGAGGTATATATATTTATATAAGCAGGAATCTGGTGATCATCGCATGTTTTAAATGAGTTGAAGATATATTAACGAATCGATCTTTCTTCTTTCAGCCATCCGGATCGAGCAAATCTTCAGGCAAAAGGACGAAATGAGGCCCGAACAAAAAGTTGAAGGAGGGCGTAAAGTACAATATCGAGGCATTCAAACCTAATGGTGAACCATTAGCGCCTAAGAAGATTGCGGACAAGTTCGTTCGTCAGTGCGGAGTTCTTGTGAAGGACCAACTCCCGATCTCCCTTCAAGAATGGAGAAAGCCAGCAAAGCCACGTCCAAATGTTACTTTTGTCGACGAGAATAAAAAAAACTGCTTTGGGATACTCTCATGGAACATTTCACCCTACCAGATAATTTCACAGAAGCAGATGTGCGGAAAGTCAAGGACGCTGCTTTTAGGAAGATGGCGGTTGCATTCAAGAACCACAAGAGAACGACGTGGGAGAAGTACGTCAAGGGAGGAAGGAAGACTCTAGTATTCGAGGGGATACTAGAGAATCAAAGTGCTCATTGGGACGATTTCGTGAAATTCAAGGATTCAGAATTAGCTAAGGAACGGTCGAGAATAAACAAGAAGAATGCCGAAAAAAAGGATAAGTTCCATAAGCTGGGGCCAGGTGGCTACGCGGTGGCAATGCCTAAGTGGGATAAGTCTGAGAAAGAGATGGAGGATGCAAGTGTCACTCCGGTTACTAAGAGCTGGCCCCCCAGGTGCAGGACTTGGTTCTATGCGCATGGGGGGGAGTTGGACCCGAAGACAGGCAATGTTTCGACGAAGGCATGTATGAACGGAGCCGACGATGCGCTACTTGTTGCAATAGAAGAGGCTCGATCGGGGGTGTTCCAGCCCAACAGAGAGAATGACGAGCTTACGCGTGCCCTGGGAAATCCTGAACACCCGGGAAGAACACGAGGCAAGGGCGCTATTCCGTGGTATGAGGGGTTTTCGGACTGGAACGCCGACTACAGAACCCGTGCGAGAAAGAAGATTGCGGAGGAGAAGAAGAGGAAGATGGAGGAGGAGCAGAGGAAGCTCGACTATGAACACCTTCAAGGCCTAGAAGCAAGTCAAGCGGAATTGGCAGCTAAATTCCAGCGGCAGCAGGAGCAGATCGACTCACTTAGCCAGCAAAGGGGGTCTAAGCAGCTGCAGCAGCTAGCGGATGATCCAGCATTGGATACCACCGCCCCATCCATGCCGAGAAGCAGCGTGGGTTCCGCCCCGGGCGACGCAGTAGTGCTGGATAGATACCCCGTGGATGACATCATGGAGAACACTTACTGCGAGCTACACTTCAAAATGAAGAACATATCCATGAAGGTGGCGGACGCCGTTGCTTTTTCAAATTCCCCCGAGGCAACCTTCCATTGCAACCCGATTCCAGCGGGCTATGCTCATGTCTTGGTTGATGAGGTGGTGGACCAATATTCGGGGCTAGAGCTTGACATTCCTGGAGGTGACGAGGAGCACACACTCGGAGATGCCAAACATCGTATCATCCTATGGAGAAAGGATTGCATCATTTTTCGAAGGCCACCGACACCGCGTCACCCGACTCCTCGTCGAAGTCCGCCACCGAGTCAGCAGACTCCCGCTCCTCCAAGTCCACCAACGTGTGAGGCCACTCCTCCTCCTCCAAGTCCGGCAAAGTGTCAGGCCACTCCTCCTCCAAGTCCGACACAGCGTCAGACGTCCACTCCTCCTCCAAGTCCGGCATAACCTCAGGCCACTCCTCCTCCAAGTTCGGCACAGCTTCAGGCCACTCCTCCTCGTCCAACTCAGCCCCGTCAGCCGTCTCCGCCGCCTCAGCAATCGCAGAAGAGACACCCCGTAGCTATGGTGCGTAGTGGTACCAGTCGAGGTCATAGTACAGGAAGTACAGGCGGAGGCAAGCGATATAAATATGGTCCAAACCTCACTACTCCTCTTCCTGTGAGGGCTTACGACAGGACCGAGGAGCAAACCAATGCTATAGTGCGGGCAGAAGTCGACGCCCATTTTGGACCGAAACCGCCACCGCCGCCAAGGGAGAAAGTGCCTGTGGAAGTAGTTGACCACTTCATTCGTATGGCTCAACCACCAGCTCCTAAGCCTGTTGACACAGACTATGAGCGCCACATAAGGAAGTTACATCGACAACATCTACAGAAGGAGGCCAGCTCGAGCTCGAGCAAACAACAAGCAGCTGTCGAAAATGCGGGAAAACCGTTGCCCAGCTGGGAGAACAGGCGGCGCAATCGATCCCCCCGCTTGTTGTGCCGCCAACAACACGTGACAGTACGCGCGCCCAATATTATTGTGGCCAAACAGTTTACGTTCCCGAGGTGGGCGATGATGTAATAACCCAGGAGCATATAATACAGGCTGAAGAACTCAAGATCACTGTTGGACAACTCCTCGAGATCGAGGACATGCCTGTGATTACAGAGGAGGAAATAAAACGGAAATATGTCTGGGGCCAACCTTTGGTCGAGCCAGAAGATGTCAAGAAGCTCCCAACGAGAATGTATGAATTGCATCAATGGTACATGGACATTATCAAGAGATCCGATCGAGATTCCCTCATGGTGTATGTCAAGAAGGATCATTACTACCATGAGAAAGCTATGGCCGTTGAGTATTCTGAACTGTTTCAGTTATACAATCAAGACGCACTCGACAAATCTATCGTCAGTTGCTATTGTCTGTAAGTGATTTCTTTTCTTTAATTTAAGTCTCAAGCTAGCTGTAGTGATCCTTTTGATCAATCATTACCTGTAATTATCCTCACTATATTCTTTTCTGTGGTATTATGCAGGATGAAGATGTATGAAATGAGAAAAGGTGGACGCTATGGCATTGGGTTCATTGACCCAAACACCGTTAATGAATACACATGGAAAATGAACAAGTATTATGAAAAGCAGGTAGAGGACAGCATGCTAGAGTTCTTGAAGTGCCTCAAATACAATGGAGATATACTACTTCCTTACAACTTCCAGTGAGTCACACTTTCTTATACTACAAATTCTCTGTTTTTGCCTACTAGCTAGCTACATGTTTTTGCTTACATATGCCCGCTTAATTAAGACATGCAAACGTGTGTGCATGCAGATTTCACTGGATCTTGTGTATCATTAAAGTTGACGCCGGAACAGTTGAAATACTGGACTCGCTACTCAAAGCAAATAGTGACTACAACATCTTGTACGGGATAGTCAACAGGTAATTTCAATCATTATTAACTATATATCTCGGCCTATTTAGTTCGTCATTTCATGATATGAACTATTTAATAACCCCTTTATTCATTTTCTTTGTCGGCGGGCAGGGCTTGGGCAAGGTTCATCAGCGTCACGGAAGGCGAATGGAAACCGTAGTTGAAATGGTTTCGATCCAAGGTAAGTAATTAAGTAGTACTAGCTAGCTAACTAGCTGCCATCTCTTTAATTATCATGCTTGATTAATTATTATCTGATCAAATTAAATTCCATTCTCATAATAAAGGCCCTGAAGCAGGCGTAGGGGACTGATCTGTGTGCATTCTGCGTTTGCGAGAACATTCGCATGATGGCGTCCAAAAGGAGCAAATCTCAAAGACAGGAATGGGTACGCTTGTCAGAACACTATTCACAATTTTTACACCATTATCGATATCTAGTCACACAACTAATACACATGCATATTGATCTCCTTCTTAAAAGTTCAAAGAGGTGCGGGACAAGCTCCTAGAAACGGAGTGCGTAGAAGCACTTCAAGAGGAAATAGCGGGATTTTTGCTCGACCAGGTCATAAATCCGAAGGGAGAATACTATTACCCGCTACCGCCCCCATCGAACAGGTCATGAACCACTTCCAATTGTCATCGTGCTCCGAAGGCACCAATTAGGCTAATGCCACTGGCTCCGAAGGCAACATGCATATGTAGGAGAAATTGTATATAGCTATACATGTGTGTATGTCTAAATTAATATGGTGGTTTGTGAGACATTGATGATATATATATGATTGGTTCTACTAGAAATTCTATTTATATATATATGCATAACGTGTACAATGTGTAGTACCGTAAAATACCAGCAAACAAAAAAGAATTAAAATGGAAAACACAAAATTAAAAGAAAAAGAAATCATAAAACCAAAAACCCCCCAAACATTTTAGTACCGGTTGGTGTTACCAACCGGTACTAAAGGGCTCCCGGCCCCCGGAGCTGGCTCGTGCCACGTGGTTTCTCTTTAGCACTGGTTCGTGCTGAACCGGTACTAAAGGGGGGGCCCTTTAGTGCCGAAATGTTAGTGCCGGTTCCTAAACCGGCACTAAAGGGCCTTACGAACCGGTGCTATTGCCCGGTTCTGCACTAGTGTCACCACTCGGCCGCCCCGCGTGTCGCCACTCGGTTGGTCACCTCACACCACTCGGCCGCCCCGCGCGTCGCCACTCGGTTGGTCACCTCATCACCACTCGGCCGCTCCGTGCGTCGCCTCTCGGTTGGTCACCTCATCACCACTCGGCCGCTCCGCGCGTCGCCTCTCGGTTGGTCACCTCATCACCACTCGGCCGCTCCGCGCGTCGCCACTCGGTTGGTCACCTCATCACCACTTGGCCGCTCCGCGCGTTGCCACTTGGTTGGTCACCTCATCACCACTCGGCCGCTCCGTGCGTTGCCTCTCGGTTGGTCACCTCATCACCACTCGGCTGCCCCATGCGTCGCCACTCGGTTGGACAGATCTACATCAATCGGCTGTCCCGCTCATTGCTATCGGTTGAACACGTCTTCACCACTTGGCCACTCACGCGCCTTCTGACAGCTAAGTTGTTTTACATTCTGTTATTTCCATCTTCCTGAGTATCCCGTAATTCACACATCACGTTCAGTCGGAGGCCACGCCACTGAGTGTACCTCTACGCTCGGCTGCTTATTTTCACATACTTGCTTAGTACTGGTTATGTGACTCTCGAGTCCAACTTCCATTTTTTACGCATACATCATTCACGAACACCATGTGTTGTTCTTCATTTTGAGTTTGCATCGGTCCTCCGGGGCTGCAACTCAGTCGAAACACTACACTTCCATTTTATTTGAGCCAGTATTCCAATGAGTTCAGTCGGATCCGTCGCTTCGACAAGTTCGAACGGATCCTTCGCTCTTTTAGACTCTTGCTGGTCAACCAGCAAACCCCTTGCACTCCCAGCGGGTGTCTATGGGTGTTATTCACACAAATAATTTCAGCACACATCAAATTTCCTCGAGAAATTATTTCGTTGGCTTGTGCCATTTTTTACACAAGTTACGCCATCACTTGACGGCCCTATGCGCCAACTTCATCGTTGCTCGGACTCGGTCACCGTACCGGTCCTAGTACACCACAACACCGAACTTGTCGCTTTGTTGACTTCAAACGCATCCGGCCAACCCCTCTGTGGAATCCTCTTTATCGAATAAATGATATAGACCTCATCAGGCATGAGACAGATAAGTCCCTTTTATAATTAAACTTCACACTTCACTCTTTTGCGAGTTTGCCTCTTTCGAGCCTCACTCGGAAGCTTCTCCTCATCTTTACCCGAGTCCGACACGATGAATTGCAAATCATCCATTCAAAACTATATTTCTCGTATTCCGACATGTCCATTGTCGAAGCCTGTAGAATGCTCGGGGGCTACGCCGCACTCAGGGGCTGCATCTCATTTGGAATGACACTCTCCTGAGTAGTCGAGTACTTCATCACCAGTCAGATCCTTCACTTCAACAAGTACATTCGATCCGCCACTTTGACAAGTTTTATAATCACCCAGACGCTCTGCACACCATCTTCATTCCTACTCAGACTCAGTTGTCACGCCGGTCCTGTTGTGTCGCAACCACACTACACCGAACTCATCGCTACATTAGCTTCGAAAGCATCCGGTTAACTCCTCCGAACACCATTTTAGCCACTTGGATGGACATGCAATATGTCACTCGATCACCTCGCGCATCCTCACTCGACCGCCCCGCGCGTTGCCACTCGGTTGTGCATGTCTTCACCACTCGGCCGCCCCGCGCGTTGCCACTCAGTTGTGCACGTCTTCATCATTCGACCACCTCGCACATCATGAATCGGCTGCTCCGCGCGTCGCCACTTGGTTGTGCACGTCTTCATCACTCGACCGCCCCGCGCGTCGTCACTCGGTTGTACACATCATCTCCCCTCGGCCACCTCACGCGTCACCATCATTTGGACATGTCTTTACCTCTACACCCCCAGCACAGGAACGACTAAGTTACTCATATGATCAAACCTCATATCACACTCTGTAGCAAGCTTACCTCTTTCGAGCATCACTCAGGGGCTACGCATAGCCGTTGGCCATGCTGCCCTCAGGGGTTATGCCCATTCGATCAACCCATTAATCGCATCAGGAATATCTTTCTGACCATGCATGCCTATTCCGCCGAAAATCTATAAGGGTAGTACTGTCCACTCGGACGGTCGCCCAAATCATTTCTTGAAGTCATCTTCAGGACTACAAAAGGGTGAATACAACGCTCCTCTACGGATACACTTGGCCCTTATCCTAGGCCCCAAGGCATCAATTTCACAAACTTGGACTCAAAGATGGCATGTGCTGGTGTTCCCCTAGGATAATGAGTGTCATCTATCAGGAGAGTCAGACCACACACTAGCCTCGCCACTCGGGTTTCATGGCACGTCCATGTCAGACCACTAGTCTATCTCCTCTGGGAGACATACGACTGCCACCAAGTTTTTCCTTGCAGTCAACATACCCCGATCAGTTGGGAAGCACGTTCACTCGGAAAAATACCCCTTTCACGCAAAATCTAACGGTCAATATAAGAAGTACTACTGGAACGATTACTCCCTGGAGTGTCCAGCTTTTTTCTACAGTTGTCAGTTTCAAAGCCGAATTCATTCACCGTGCTCAGAGCACGAAGATTCAGCTGCTTGACCGAGTTCCAGGATGAATTTATTCCATGCCGAGTGCACGAAGATCAGTCCGATTGACTCAGCTCCAGGCTGAGCTTACTTACCATGTCAAGCGCCTGATGATGCATCCGATTGACTCAATTGTAGACTAAAAAGATATTTACCGTGTCGACTGTGTGGAGGTTTACCAGGAGACTTAAACCCTCTGCCAGGCTCATCTAGTCCGACAGAGGCTTGGGGACTACACCTAGTGGGTGCACTCAGCGTGCCCCCACTGGAAGAGAACTCGGAAAGAAACATTTTGCTCGATGCAAAACCAGCTCCAGAATTACTCGACCTCCGAGTCAGAGAAGAACAGGTTCGATCAGTACCAGCTAAGAAGATTTTTAGTTCTCTCAGACCCCCGCCGACTGCCCGCAGTCGACGGTGGTCTCGGGGACTACACCCGGTGGGTGCACTTAGCGTGCCCCCACTGGAGTAATCTCCACTCGGTACGGCCTAACCAGTCCGAGTGATGAACAACAACAAAGAGGACAGGCTCTAAGACTCCTGCCGACTGCCCACAATCGACGGCAGTCTTGGGGACTACACCCGGTGGGTGCACTCAGCGTGCCCCCACTGGAATGGTATCCACTTGGAACAGTCCGCCCGGTCCGAGTGACGGCCAAACAACAACAAAAAGACACGTTCCAGGCGTGAAGAAATTACGAGTAATCAGTTACTCGATGTAGGACCAGCTCCAAATCACTCCAAAAAATTGCTATAAGGTGAGTATTAACGCTCCTCCATGGACCCGTTTGAGCTCATTTCACTCGGACACCATGCAGTCTGGAATCCGTCAAGGCAACACACGGAGATAAGATCGTCGGGTGACCAGAGGGAGTTCATAAGTGCCTCCGTAGCACTCAACTCATCTGGGAATTCACCTCGACTCGACCCGCTCAACCTCGACTGATTCGGGGGCTAATGACGAGGACATGTATTGGGGGTAGGGTAACAGGCCTGACCTAAAGGCCCTACCCATGGGCATCGTATACTTTGTACTGGGCCCCTGGGCCAGATCGCTTTCCAGATGTACCGCAACTTGAAAGTCACTCGGACGACAACAAGCACTCGGAGCACGACACTTCACTCGACGAGCTCATTCCACTCGACCGTGTAACTCACTCGGATATGCAAAGACCAATAGTCAGCATGACGGTTTTGTAGTGGGCAGGCATTATGGCATTGATGCTCCACCGTGTAACATAATGGGTGAGGGGGTGGCGCACTCTATATAAGCCACCCCCACCACTAGACTAGGGGGCTGTTTTTTCTTCCATCTCTCTCTCTCTTTTTCACCATTAGTCTCAGGACTATGGGGATCCGTTCTCCTCTCATTGTAATCTATGGATACATACTAAGATAAAACAAAGCCTCTCCGGAGCACGAGACGTAGGGTTGTTATCTCCACCGTGAGAGGCCCGAACTCGCTAAAATCATCGTGTCACCTATATGCATCTCGATAGATCATGCTCCTTTATCCTACCCCTCTCTTATTGTCGGAATCGTTACCACGACAGTTACTACTACTATCATCACTGTTACACTTGCTACAACTACTTCTATCATTGTTACTATTACTATTGCTGCTACTACTACTATCAAAACTATGAAACTACTTTGCTACTGATCACATTGCTGCAGATAATTAATCTCCAGGTGTGGTTGAATTGACAACTTGGCTGCTAATACTTGAGAATATTCTTTGGCTCCCCTTGTGTCGAATCTATAAATTTGGGTTGAATACTCTGCCCTTGAAAACTGTTGTGATCCCCTATACTTGTGGGTTATCAAGACCTTTTTCTGGCGCCGTTGCCGGGGAGCATAGCTATATTTGTTGAGTCACTTGGGATTACTATCATATTATCACTATGAAGAATCGGAAGGATCCTAAGACTAAGATATTTCCCTCAAGGGCAAGAGGAGGTAAGGAACTGCCATCCAGTTATGCCTTAGATTCACCTTCTGTTATGAGTAAACTTGCAACACCACCACATGCTATCAATTCTAATATGTCGCAAGTTATTGATGATGCTACTTCTACTATGAATGATTAATGATGATGTGCCACTTGATGAATTTCTTGATGAACAAATTGCTAGAGTTATACAACATGATGTTGTTGAATCTGACGATGAGCTTGAAATTGAATCTCCCGAAACACCTACTAGAACTAGCCTTCCTAGATATGAATTGCCTAAGGTACCAGAAGGTAATGTTATGAGTGAATAAACAACTAGAGATATTCTTGCTTGCAGAGATAGAGATGATCTAGAGAAATTATTATGCAAGTATAAAGAAAAATCTCTGAATGCTAGAATGAAATGTGATCCTAAGTTTGCTACTTCACCTATCTTTATTCATGATAAGGATTATGAATTCTCTGTCGACCCTGAGTTAATTACTATGGTTGAATCTGATCCTTTCCATGGTTATGAAACTGAAATAGTTGTGGCACATCTTACTAAGTTGAATGATATAGCCACCCTTTTTACTCATGATGAGAAAACTCGCTATTACTATATTCTCAAATTATTTCCGTTCTCATTGAAGGGTGATGCTAAAGCTTGGTACAATACTCTTGCTCCTGGTTATGTGCATAGTCCCCACGATATGATTTATTACTTCTATGAAAAATATTTTCCTGCTCATAAGAAACAAGTTGCCTTACAGGAAATATTTAACTTTGTGCAAATCAAAGAAGAGAGTCTCCCACAAGCTTGGGGGAGGCTTTGCCAATTACTTAATGCTTTGCCTGATCATCCTCTTAAGAAAAATGAAATACTTGATATCTTCTATAATGGACTAACTGATGCTTTTAGGGACTTCCTAGATAGTTGTGCTGGTTGTGTTTTCAGGGGACAAACTGTTGGCCAACCTGAAGAATCATTGAATAATATATTGAAAAATTATGATGATTGGACTCTTCCTGAACCACCTTCTAAACCCGCTCCGAAGAAGAGGGGTATATTATATCTCAGTCCTGAAGATATGCAAGAGGCAAAAAATCTATGAAGGAAAAAGGTATTAAAGCTGAGGATGTTAAAAATTTACCTCCTATTGAAGTAATGCATTTGCTTAATACACTACCGCTGCTTAAGGTGGTAGAGGTAAATTCTCTTATGAAGTACAATGATAATGACAATCCTCACAATATGCATCCTAGTCAATGCATTTATGAGTTTGAAAACAACATTAGAAAACAAGATCACTTCAATGCAAATGTTATGGAACAATTGAAATATAATTCTGATATGATTGCTCGCTTGAGTGACTTGTTATTTAGAATTTCAAATGATGTTAGAGGTGCTGGAAAACATGCTATGGTTCAAACTCAGTTAGAACAAGTTGCTAAATCTCAAAAGGAGTTGCTTAATGAAATGAATAACAATATGCATGACTTTGCTGTTAGAGTTGCAACTAGAGGAGGTAAAATGACTCAGGAACCACTTTATCCCGAGGGACACCCAAAAAGAATTGAACAAGATTCACAAAGAGATAACACTAGTGCACCTAGTTCTTCTAAAAAGAGAAAGAAAAAGAAGAATGATAGGACTTCACATGCTCCTAGTGAACCTGAAATAGAGAAACCTCCTGACATAGATAGTGAAGTTTCTATCTCTGATGCTGAAACTCATTCTGGTAGTGAACACTCACATAGTGATGATGAAAAAGATAATGCTAATGCTCATGAAGATACCCAACCAAATAATAAAGAACCAGACAATGATGTTGAGATAGAACCACTCGTTGATCTTGATAACCCACAACCTAAGAATAAAAGGTATGACAAAAGAGACTTTGTTGCTAGAAAACACGGTAAAGAACGAGAACCGTGGGTTCAAAAACCTATGCCTTTTCCACCCAAGTCAACAAAAAAGACTGGTGATGAAGAATTTGAATGCTTTGCTAAAATGCTAAGGCCAGTCTTTTTGTGTACTCACTTGACGACATACGGTTCAGTTCAATTAACTATTTGCGATGTGGCAGAACAAAAGAAACGGGAGCTAGATGAAGGCGTGTGCGATATACGGCATACAGTTCACTCGGATGAACTGTTTGTGATTAGTCAACACAAAAGAAATGGTCAGCTAGATCAAGGTGTGTGCGATATATATGACATACGGATCACTCGGATGAACTGTTTTCGATTAGGCAGCGCAACAGAAACGGTTCAACCAGATCAAGGTGTGTGCAATGGAGGGCATACAGTTCATTCCGATAAACCTTTTGGGTTGAGCCAAGAGAACAGAAATGTTTCACATAGACAAGATGTGTGTAATACGCGGCAAACATCCAATTACATAGGTGGCTAGTACACACATAACATTTCCACACACCAAAGTAAACTATTACATGCATAATTAATTAGGATAAACGATCATCTGATCATCATCAACTTCTTGTGCTAGCTCGATGTTCCTTCTATGCTAAGTTTCCATTAATTGAGGGCATTTTATGAAAACATCACCATTTCCCACCATTTTCTCACCAGTTTCCCACCACCCAGCGATATAGCGCATAAACCTAGGCGATGCGCGACGCACGGAGGCAACAAACACAGCCTGTAGCACATCCACCTTTTCTAAGCATGCCAACACACCAAAGCGCCACCTTTGCCATCAACCTCGTCGACGAGGAAAACAAGCAGGCGCCATGGCCCGTCGAGGCCGAGGCACTCCCCGGCAACGCGGTGGACGACTCTGTGATGCGCGTCATCGCCAGGGTTGAGCAGACCCTTGGCACATGGCGCTTCAGCGCCGCTGATCAAGATAGGCATGTCAGCACCGAGAGGCTACAGCTCATCGCATAACATGATTGATGGCGCGCCACAGAGCAAGCTAGGCGCATCCACGCCAATAGGCTGCAGCTCACCGCACAGCGAGACCATTGGAGCGCCGCACAGCGAGAGGCGCGGCGTGCCACACAGCAAGAGCGGATCCATCGGGGCTTGCCTGCCGTCGACAGGGCGTCACAACTGGGTACACGTCCCGTCAGTACCCCCATTCCTCACCAGGAGTGGGCAGAGGCCCTCTGTGTCGTACTTGCAATAGAGGTTGGCCGCGCCGTACTTGCACTGATGCCCGCCGTGCCGTTCGCATGGGTCGCGCCGTTCGACTTGTCCGCGGCCCGCTCAATGCCAATGCGATGGACGGTAGGCTCGACCGCCTCCTTGGCCCAGGTGTCCACCTGGGCGCAGTAGAGGAACATGGTCGTCGCATCCTTGGGCTGGTGATCTCTGATGAAATAGCCAATTTGGAGCTCGACATCACGCTCCAGATGTCCCACGAGCGTGTCGACCGCTTGGACGAATGCCTACACGAGTTCGGGCAGAGCCAAGAGCTACTGTGGGCAAGGGTTGCTGGTCATGGTCTCATGGATGCATTTTATTTTGCTGAGTCGGTCCAACGTGGATAGTTATGTATTCACATCAATCATAGTATTGCTCTGTTTATTGCTCTGTTTCAATATGTGTACTCTGTTTTCCATTCTTATTTGTTCTGTTTCAATGTGTGTGTATATGCTTTCCATTATGTATATGTGGATGATAACAGCTAGATTCAAATTAGTATAAAAACAGATAGAAAATGGAATTCATAATATATATATATATATTGTTCATTAGTTCATCACAGAATATATATAATATCATCACATATATGTGATGATACTTAACTACTAGGTACAATGCATAAATTTGAAAACGAACAATACTAAAACTAATAATCCATCCTAGGGCCAGTATTCCAGCATCCCCTCGCCAGCAGCTCCCTTGTGCGCGACGTCTTCCCAGCGCGGAGGCAGTACTCCGCCTCCTCCGCCTCGCAGTGCTTGGCGTACCGATCTGTCTCTTGCTGGTGGACGAGCACGAACGATCTTGCCATTTCGTTGGGCGCCCACCGGAGCTCCTCCATGGTGGCACGCTGGAGCTTATCGGCCCACTTCCATGCAGCGATGAGGCGCCTAGCGCCTTTAACCTTCCTCGTGAAGTACTCGTCTTCGTACACATCCTTCGCGCAATGACGCGCCCTTCCACAAAGCTCCACCGCCTCCTTTTCCAGGCAGCATCACGGGCTTCACGGGCCGCCTCGTACCTGGCTTCCTCCTCCGCCATCTCCTTCTTGAATGCCACTTGCCTGGCTTTCTCAGTCGGTGGCAGCGACTTCCACAGACAAAGATTGTACTGGCCCCAAAACCAATCCAAAGTTGGGGGGTCTGGCGCAACCTCGTCCGGCGGCGCGTAGGGGTCCTTGTCGCTGATCTTCGAGTGAGCGTCCTCAGGGGGCGACGAATCTTCATCGGCGCGTGGGCAGACCGATGGTGCCATGGCAGAGATTTAAGAGAGAGAGAGAGAGGGCAAGCGAGGGAAGGATGTAGATGAGAATCCAGGCGAGACAACGTGAGCAAGGTAGTATTTATTGGCGGCCGGAATATAGATTGCCGGTCGCTGGAATTTACGAGTACTGTAGTTTGAATTACACATGACTCCCGCAGCAAAATCCGTGTGTGAACTTAATAGGTGACTATTTCCAATACAGAACCATGTCTCATTAATAACCCCCGCCACTCACCTACCAAACCTCGAGCCGCGAAATAGAGTGCCAATCGTGTGGGGGCCGGTTGTCTTGCCAGATCTTTACATCTTCTTTTTTGAACACCAGATATTTACATCATCTAATGATTTTTTACCTCGCACACAAGTACACAAAAATATGATTTTTCAAGCCGTTATGGTTAGCCGTTGCATGTACATGTAGTTCAAATTTGAATTACGGTCATTCAATGGCCAGAAAATCACTTAAATGTCTTTAAAAGGTCAAATGACCCCTAAAATCTTCCAAATTTTTACATGACAGTTGTAGTAGTGCATGTTAAACGTAGAAAAAATTTGAAGGCCGTAAGAGGAAGCTATCTCCCGTTCGTCATCAAACATGCATTGTTCCCTCTCGGAACCACGGGCCTTCCAGTGAGTTGCTTTGGTTTGTGAGGGGTGTGTGTCCAAACTTTCGTCAAACAAGCCAATTTTTTTACCACATCATCTTGGTGCCATGACATTACGTCAAGCAAGGTTTCATGTTTTTCTGATCATTTTTAATTTTTTGGAATTAAAATGCCATGACATTCCATGCATGTGTCCATGTCGTGAGACCAATATGTTTGAAAATTCCTTCTAATTTACTGCACATGGAATTAACTCGCACACTAATACACAAATATGATTTTTCAAACCGTTATGGTTAGCTGTTGCATGTAGATGTAGTTCAAATTCGAATTACGGTCATTAAATGGCTAGAAAATCACTTAAATATCTTCAAAAGGTCAAATGACCACTGAAATTTTCCAAATTTTCACATGACCGTTGTATTAGTGCACATTAAAGGTAGAACACAATTTGAAGGCCGTAAGAGGAAGCTATCCCCCATTCGTCATCAAACATGCATTGTTCCCTCTTGGAACTACGAGCCTTCTAGTGAGTTGCTCCGGTTTGTGAGGGGTGTGTCTCCAAACTTTCGTCAAACAGGTCAATTTTTTACCAGGTCAATTGGTGGCATGACATTACATCAAGCAAGGTTTCATGTTTTTCTGACCATTTTTTAATTTTTTTGCAATTAAAATGCCATGGCACTGCATTCATGTGTCCATGTCGTGAGACCAATATGTTTGAAATTCCTTCTAGTTTACTGAACATGGAATTAACTCACACACAAGTACACAAATATGATTTTTCAATCCGTTATGGTTAGCTGTTGAATGTACATGTAGTTCAAATTTGAATTACGGTCATTAAATGGCTAGAAAATCATTTAAATGTCTTTAAAAGGTCAAATGACCCCTGAAATTTTCCAAATTTTCACATGACAGTTATATTTGTGCACGTTAAATGTAGAAAAAAAATTAAGGCCGTAAGGGGAAGCTATCTCCCATTCGTCATCAAACATGCATTGTTCCCTATCGGAACCACGAGCCTTCTAATGAGTTGCTTCAGTTCTGTGCGTCCAAACTTTCGTCAAACATGCCAAATTTTTTACCACATCATCTTGGTGGCATGACATTACATCAAGCAAGGTTTCATGTGTTTCTGATCTTTTTTTATTTTTTTGGAATTTAAATGCCATGGCACTCCATACTTAATTGTGTCATAGCCGTTAGACCAATATGTTTGTAAATTCCTTCCAATTTACTGCACATGGAATTAAATCACACACAAGTACACAAAATATGGCTTTTCAAACCGTTATGGTTAGCTGTTGCATGTACATGTAGTTCAAATTTGAAAGTCACTCAAATGTCTTAAAAGGTCAAATGACCCATGAAATTTTCCAAAATTTTACATGACTGTTGTATTAGTACTACAAATTTTCTTGTACTTTTAAAACACCATTCGTTGCCACTTTACTCCAAATTCGTCTTTCACAGCTAATAAAAAATATCCACAACATCACACACTGTTTTTTTGTAGGAACCGTTTGCGATGAATTTTTTCGGGTATATTTAAGTCTTCCTCCTTAAGCTTCGCCAGCTCGTCTGCTCCCGTGCCGGCAACCCTCGAATCCACGAATCTCGATCCCCATTCCCGCACCCCCTTCTTTCAAAGATGACGCTGTGGAAACACTTCGTGAAGGCCCGTACGATGGCCGCGTCCTCCCCGAGCATTGCCGCCTGCGCCGAGAGCGCCGCCACCTACGTCGAGTGTGCCGCCGCATCCGCATTGAGCATGGCCGCATCCACCGAGAGGGCGTCTGCGGCAGCTGACAAGGCAGCTACAACAGTCGAGACGGCTGCAGCTGCAGCTGCAACGGCGGCTACAAATGCCGAGAGCGCTCGAGCTGCCGTCCGTGCCACCGATGTCGCCCTGGCCTGGGTCGAGGCCATCTACACCAAGATCAAGGACCCACACGCCAAGATATTTCTGGCCACCTTAGAATCCAGCATGCAACCCACGTCCGAAAAGGCGACGGTGGCCATGGACCACCTGCTTCCTCATGAGATCACCGAACGGTACTAGAGATGTAGGAGGCAGTAGAGATCGAGGAGCACCGAGAGGAGGAGTTGCGCGTGGCCAATGTCGAGGTAGAGAAGAGTCTGTCCATCAAGGAATCGGCGGTGGAGTACCAACGCGAGCTCCGGCACAACCACTACTACGAGCACTACAACCTTGAGGGTGGCGCCGAGGACAGCGCCGAGGACGAGGACACGGTCGACTTCAGCAGGGGGGACGCGGAGTCCACCAACAGCGGCATTTCTCCAGGACAAGTCATCGACGTCTCATCTCACACCGCCGATGCATAGGCTGGCGCGGCGGCGGATTTGTTAAAATTATGAGTACTTAGGCTTTAATGCTGGTCTTTTGTTAGAGCAATGTTTAGGTCAATTGGCTCTATTTAATTACTAAAATTGCTCGATTCAGTAAGTGTGGTCTGTGGGTTGTATGCTCTTTTGTGTGCCGAAATTAGCAAGCGATGTTAAATTATGCAATGACGTACCCGGGGAAATTTCCACCAAAATTTGAATTATCAAACTCATCCTATGCACGTAAAGCAGAAGAATTGTTTGTGATGCACACAATCATTCAAAGTGAATGGTGTCCTGCGGCACCGCACGCAAAGTTTCCCTCCACATTTCGAAATTTTTGGCCTACCGCGAATTATCTACCCCTCTTCCCCACCCCCTTTTCTCCCCGACCAGATGCCACATTTCCACTGTTCCTTCCTTCCTTCCTTACTTCCTAAGCTATAGCCACTTCCTCGCTTGCTTCCTCGCTCTCGTCGTCTCGCATCCTACCGCCCGGGTCGCCGTGGGCTTCTTCAATGACCTCTCCAGCGGTTCCTCCTCCAACGATGACTCCTTCAACACCCGGGTATGCCTATCATCTCTCTCTCTCTCGGGCTATGACTTGGAATGAAGGATTTGAACTCGGCGATCGATTTGATCCATTTCTTCCTTTTGTAGCTCCCTAGGACCATCAGTTGCAACGAATGTAGCGGGGTGGCTGAAGATTTGTCCGCTCGTTGTCACCATCAATCTCCATGTGTGAAGCTTTTTGCGTTTGAATCTATGGACAGTGGGAGGAAGTTTCTGGCATGTGCAGAGAAGGTTAGACCTCTTTCATTGTTACAAATCATTTGTTAGATGTCATTCAGACACTGTCACGATCCCAACCCATCCATACCACACCTTCAACTAAACGCATCCTAAGACAATGTCACAGTTTGTACCTAGTATCTAAAAATGTTGCCATCTCATCAGAGGTGCCATTAGAAAATTATTTGGCACCGCTTCAGCAGTTTGTGCAGCCAACTTTGGTCCACACATCTGAGCAGCCAAGCAGTAAAATACTAAATCTTTACGGCACGAAGGAACTGGGCATCAGAGCAACTAGGTGCTCCGGAGTCCGGGTCCCTGATTTTTTTCGCTGCATCGGCTCGCCAGTGCAGGGCACCGGTGCGAGGTGTAGCAACAGTTGTCTTTACACCAGTTTTGGCATACGTAGTTCACGACCTTAGTGTTATTGGTTCTATGTTACTAAATTTGTGCATGTACACACCTGTTAGTACCAATTTGCTATCATCCAAACACTGTCGCTATGTTGTTGCAGTTATCTTTACCTTCCTCATAAAATGTTCAATTTGTTATTTCTAGTACATGAGTAAGAACTTGTAGCATTGTTGTAGTTAATTATAGCTTTTGATGTTTCAGAATTTGGTTGTTGTCTCAGTAGCAATTAATTCATTTGCACATTGATCTTTTTGAGAAGATATGTCATAATTAACATGTTTCTTCAGTTTTTCAAAATAAGTATTGGTGATTTTCTATGTTGCTATAAACCCATTTCCCCTACAATTGTTACTCATCTAGTTTTAAATGTTATATGATGAACGGAAGTGCTCTTACTTGGAGTGGGTTGATCAAAAGTGGCCATAGTCTTTGAAGATGTGCCTAGCAAAGCTCGGGAGCATGTATGAGGAAGAGAACAGAGGTAGGCTTAGAGAAAGTGTTGTCAACCCTGAAGAATATTAGAATATGCGGGATAAAAAGAGGAAGGTGGAGAATGAGCTCAGATTATTTAAATCAGATTTTGCTAAGATGGTGTTGGCGAAGGAGGAGGCACTTTCCCAGTTGGCCAGTGCAAAATAGGTTCTTACTGAACTGAAAGTACAGGTGGATAAGACGAGTCTGCATGATCTCGATTAGGGAAATGAATATATTGTTCTAATATTGTTCTTATGAAGTTGACCTAGCTATATGTTGTATTGTGCTGTTTTCAGGTAGCTATCATACTGTGATTTAAAATATATTTATGTGCCTGATATGAAATTGGCAAACCGTTGTTTGGTACGAAATGTGAATTTGTGTAATACTGGAATTATTAATTGTAAGCTAATAAACCTGCTAAATATGTCATGGAACTTTGCAAACGGTTCTAGCAGTAAAAGCGCTTGTGATAGATATCCCAATGCCACATAGTTTTCTTCATCAAATCGTGTGTGATGTAGTTCATAAAAGCAAACGGTTAACCAAGGCAGAGTCTGTGTGATAGTTACACCTATCACACACGAGCCTATACATAAACCTGTGTGGGTTGTACATACGAACGAAAACGTTTTCCCTGGATTGACTGTGTGGGATGTACATACGAACGGAAACGTTTTCCCTGGATTCACTGTATGGGATGTACATACGAACGGAAAAGTTTTCCCTGGATTGACTATGTGGGATGTACATACGAACGGAAACGTTTCCCCTGGATTGACTGTGTGGGATGTACATACGAGCGGAAATGTTTTCCCTGGATTGACTATCAGGGATGTACATAAGAACGGAAACGTATTCCTTGGATTGACTGTGTGTGATATTGATAACCCACAAGTATAGGGGATCACAACAGTTTTCGAGGGTAGAGTATTCAACCCAAATTTATAGATTCGACAGAAGGGGAGCCAAAGAATATTCTCAAGTATTAGCAACTGAGTTGTCAATTCAAGCACACCTGGATAACTTAATATCTGCAGCAAAGTATTTAGTAGCAAAGTAATATGATAATAGTAGTAAAGGTAGCAAAAGTAATATTTTTGGGTTTTATAGTGATTGTAACAGTAGCAATGGAAAAGTAAATAAGCGAAGAACAATATATGGAAAGCTCGTAGGCAATGGATTGGTGATAGAGAATTATGTCGGATGTGATCGATCATGTAACAGTCATAACCTAGGGTGACAAAAAACTAGCTCCAGTTCATCAATGTAATGTAGGCATGTATTCTGAATATAGTCATATGTGCTTATGGAAAAGAACTTGCATGACATCTTTTGTCCTACCCTCCCGTGGCAGCAGGGTCCTGTTCGAAACTAAGGGATATTAAGGCCTCCTTTTAATAGAGTACCGAACCAAAGCATTAACACATAGTGAATACATTAACTCCTCAAACTACGGTCATCACCAGTAATATCCCGATTATTGTCACTTCGGGGTTAACGGATCATAACACATAATAGGTGACTATTGACTTGCAAGATAGGATTAAGAACTCTCATATATTGATGAAAACATAATAGGTTCAGATCTGAAATCATGGCACTCGGGCCCTAGTGACAAGCATTAAGCATAGCAATGTCATAGCAAGATCAATCTCAGAACATAGTGGATACTAGGGATCAAACTCTAACAAAACTAACTCGATTACATGATAAATCTCATCCAAACCATCACCGTCCAGCAAGCCTATGATGGAATTACTCACGCACGGCGGTGAGCATCATGAAATTAGTGATGGAGGAAGGTTGTTGATGATGATGGCGATGGATTCCCCTCTCCGGAGCCCTGAACAGACTCCAGATCAGCCCTCCCGAGAGAGTTTAGGGCTTGGCGGTGGCTCTGCATCGTAAAACGCGATGAATCCTTCTCTCTGATTTTTTTCTCCCCGAAAGTGAATATATAGAGTTAGATTTGAGGTCGGTGGAGCGTCAGGGGGCCCACGAGGCAAGGGGCGCGCCCAGGGGGGTAGGGCGTGCCCCCCACCCTCGTGGACAGGTGGGAACCCCCCTAACGTGGATTCTTCTTCCAGTATTTTTTATATATTCCAAAATAATTCTCCGTTGATTTTCAGGTCATTCCGAGAACTTTTATTTGTGCACAAAAATAACACCATGGCAATTCTGCTGAAAACAGCACCAGTCCGGGTTAGTTCCATTCAAATCATGCAAGTTAGAGTCCAAAACAAGGGCAAAAGTGTTTGGAAAAGTAGATACGACGGAGACGTATCAACTCCCCCAAGCTTAAACCTTTGCTTGTCCTCAAGCAATTCAGTTGATAAACTGAAAGTGATAAAGAAAAAAAATTACAAACTCTGTTTGCTCTTGTTGTTGTAAATATGTAAATCCAGCATTCAAGTTTTTAGCAAAGATTATGACTAGCCATAATCACAATAACACTTAGATCTCATGTTTACTCATATCAATGGCATAATCAACTAGCGAGCAATAATAATAAATCTCGGATGACAACACTTTCTCAAAACAATCATGATATGATATGACAAGATGGTATCTCAGTAGCCCTTTCTGAGACTGCAAAACATAAATGCAGAGCACCTTTAAAGATCAAGGACTGACTAGACATTGTAATTCATGTTAAAAGAGATCCAGTCAAGTCATACTCAATGTAAACTAACAGTAATGGATGCAAATGACAGTGGTGCTCCCCAACTGGTGCTTTTTAATAAGAGGAAGATGACTCAACATAAAAGTAAATGGATAGGCCCTCGCAGAGGGAGGCAGGGATTTGTATAGGTGCCAGAGCTCGGTTTTGAAATATATATGAATAATATTTTGAGAGGTATACTTTCATTGTCAACATAACAGCCGAGAGATCTCGATATCTTCCATGCTACACACATTATAGGCGGTTCCCAAACAGAATGGTAAAGTTTATACTCCCCCTCCACCAACAAGCATCAATCCATGGCTTGCTCGAAACAACGAGTGCCTCCAACTAACAAGAGTCCCGGGGGAGTTCTGTTTGCAGTTATTTTCATTTGATTTGCATAAAGCATGGGACTGAGCATCCCGGTGACCAGCCATTTTCTCGTGAGTGAGGAGCAGAGTCCACTCCTCTTGAGAATAACCCGCCTAGCATGGAAGATACAGACAGCCCTAGTTGATACATGAGCTATTCGAGCATACAAAACAGAATGTTTATTTGAAGGTTTAGAGTTTGGCACATACAAATTTACTTGGAACGGCAGGTAGATACCGTATATAGGTAGGTATGGTTGACTCATATGGAACAACTTTGGGGTTTATGGAATTGGATGCACAAGCAGTATTCCCGCTTCGTAATAGTAAAGGCTAGAAAAGACTGGGAAGCGACCAGCTAGAGAGCGACAATAGTCATGAACATGCATTAAAATTAATCAACACCGAATGCAAGCATGAGTAGGATATAATGCACCACGAACATAAATATCGTAGAGGCTATGTTGATTTTGTTTCAACTACATGTGTGAACATGTGCCAAGTCAAGCTACCCGGATCATTCAAAAGAGGATACCACCCTATCATACCACATCACAACCATTTTAATAGCATGTTGGCATGCAAGGTAAACCATTATAAGCTCCTAGCTAATTAAGCATGGCATAAGCAACTATAATCTCTAATTGTCATTGCAAACATGTTTATTGATAATAGGCTAAATCAGGAACGATGAACTAATCATATTTACAAAAACAAGAGAGGTCGAGTTCATACCAGCTTTTCTCATCTCAATAAGTTCATCATATAATCATCATTATTGCCTTTCACTTGCACGACCGAATAGTGTGGATAATAATATTAGTGCACGTGCATTGGACTAAGCTGCAATCTGCAAGCATTCAATTCAAGAGAGAAGACAAGGTAATATGGGCTCTTTGTTAGATCAACAATAATGCATATGAGAGCCACTCAACAATTTCATCATGGTCTTCTCCTATCGACCCCCAAAGAAAAGAAAAGAAGTAAAACTATTTACATAGGAAAGCTCCTAACAAGCAAAAGAAGAACAAGAAATCTTTTTGGGTTTTCTTTTTAATTGCTACTACAAGCATGGAAAGTAAACTAGCTAAAAACTACAACTATTTTTTTTGTTTTTATTAAGGTTTATCAAACACACAAGAAGAAAGCATAAAAAAGGGAAATAAACTAGCATGGATGATACAGTGAAAAAGTATGAGCATCGACAACTAGCATGAGTGTGTGAACACAAATGTAATGTCGGTGAGAAATACGTACTCCTGCAAGCTTAGGCTTTTGGCCTAAGTTGGCCTATGGCAACGACTGGCCTGGCGGATATCCAAAGTTGTAGCTGGGGTCGTACTGAGATGCAGTGGCTATTGCATCATGGCCTGTAGCGTGGAGGCGAGCTGTCTCAGTCCTCCTCTCGTACTCGTTCGCCTCTTCCCTGGTTATGACATATCTCCCCTTTGCCTGAAAGTCAAACAAAGTAGGAGCCGGGAGAGCGATGTGATAGGTGTGTCGTCTGCCAAAGATTAGTCGGTACTGGAGGAACTGATCGTTCCTCTCAACAAACTGGTGACGAACCATAGCCTCATAACCTAAATAAATAGGAGGCAACTCAACATCATACTCACGTATGGGTATATAAAGAAAATTAGCTAGACGGGTTGCATAAATTCCACCAAAGAAATCTCAATTAATTCTATTATTATGCAACCTACGTGCAACAATGGCTCCCAAATTATAATGTTTATCTCCTAATTCAATACTCCTAAGAACACTAAGGTCAGGGACACACATGTGACATGCTTCATCCTAGCCATTTATGCACCTACCTATGAAGAGAGAGAAATAATGTATAGCAGGAAAATGAATGCTCCCTATGGTAGCTTGTGTTATATCCCTAGACTCCCTAACAGTTATAATAGCAAGAAAATCTTTAAACTCATATTTGCGAGGCTCACTAGTGCTACCCCATTGTGGAAGTTTGCAAGCAGTATTAAAATCCTCTAAGTCCATAGTATAAGAATTTTCATAAAGATCAAATAGAACAGTTTGAGAATTGCGTGATGATGAAAATTCAAACCTTCTCACAAATGAATCAGTGAGATAGTGGTACTGGCGGCACTTATCTACCTCGAATCTCTCAAGATCGGTGTTACACACGTATGTGTTAAATTCCTCCTTGATTACTGCTCGATCCATAAAGTCCTCTGAAGGCCATTCACAAGCCCGCACTTGAGCTTCCCTTGGTGGTTCATCGTCTGCATCGCGTATTGCGAGCCTGGGTCCTTGCTTCCTTGAAGGACCACCTTCATACATTTTCCTAAACATATTTATTCCTCTGAAAAATTCCTGAAAATTTTAGTAACTTTGAATAAAAGTGAACCGAACTCAACAAAATTGATAGCAACTACTCCCACATGTGCCTAGAGACTATATCATGCATTAGAACTACTTGGGACCAAATAAATTTGACATGCAAGCTCAAGAACAGGGTCACCTAAGCAGCAAAAATTTGCAATGAATAAAGCACTAGAACAAAAACTAATTGGACCATTGGAGGATTCACATACCAAAGAACAATCCCCCAAAGCAGTTTTGTGAGAGGTGCTTTGAGCAAGGAGATCGAAAATGGCAGCAAGATGAGCTTGGACTCAGGTTTGAGCTGGTTGGTGATTTTTGTGGGAGGAAAAAGGAGTGTGTGGTAGCTGGAATAAGTGGAGGGGGGGCACCGTTAGCCCACGAGGCAGGGGGGCGCGCCCTGTACCCTCATGGCTAGGTGCTTGCTGCCCCTGGTGTGTTCTCAGTGCGAGATATTCTCAAATATTCTAGAAAAATCGTATTTAAATTTCAGGGCATTCGAAGAACTTTTATTTTTGGGGTATTTTTTTATTGCACGGATGATTCAGAAAACTGACAGCAAATACTATTTTTGCTTTATTTATCCTAAATAACAGAAGGTAAAAGGAGGGTACAGAAGGTTGTGCTTTCTAACTTCATCCATCTCATGCTCATCAAAAGGAATCCACTAACAAGGTTGATCAAGTCTTGTTAACAAACTCATTTCAAGTAACATGAAACCAGAGAAATTTCGAATAACACTAGGTTACCTCAATGGGGATATGCACGTCCCCAATAATAAGACTATCATATTTCTTCTTGACAGTAGGTAGCGGAAATTCAAAACCTCCAAAAATAATCGATGGAATTTTTCCAATAGAGTTTATACTATGAACTTGAGGTTGTTTCCTCGGAAAGGGTACCGTATGCTCATTACCATTAACATGAAAAGTGACATTGCCTTTGTTGCAGTCAATAACAGCCCCTGCAGTATTCAAAAAGGGTCTTCCAAGAATAATAGACATACTATTGTCCTTGGGAATATCAAGAATAACAAAGTCCGTTAAAATAGTAACGTTTGCAACCACAACAGGCACATCCTCACAAATACCGACAGGTATAGCAGTTGATTTATCAGCCATTTGCAAAGATATTTCAGTAGGTGTCAACTTATTCAAATCAAGTCTATGATATAAAGAGAGAGGCATAACACTAACACTGGCTCCAAGATCACATAAAGCAGTTTTAACATAGTTTCTTTTAATGGAGCATGGTATAGTTGGTCCTCCTGGATCTCCTAGTTTCTTAGGTATTCTAGACTTAAAAGTATAATTAGCAAGCATGGTGGAAATTTCAGCTTCCGGTAACTTTCTTTTATTAGTACCAATATCTTTCATGTACTTAGCATAAGGATTCATTTTAAGCATAGCAGTCAAACGCATACGCAAGAAGATAGGTCTAATCATTTCAGCAAAGCGCTCAAAATCCTCATCATCCTTTTTCTTGGATGGTTTGGGAGGAAAAGGCATGGGTTTCTGAACCCATGGTTCTCTTTCTTTACCGTGCTTCCTAGCAACAAAGTCTCTCTTATCATAACGTTGATTCTTTAATTGTGGGTTATCAAGATCAACAACAGGTTCAATCTCTACATCATTATTATTGCTAGGTTGAGCATCAACATGAACATCATCATTAACATTATCACTAGGTTCATGTTCATTACCAGATTGTGTTTCAGCATCAGAAATAGAAATATCATTGAGATTCTCAAGTGTGTCGATAACAGGTTCACTAGAAGCATGCAAAGTCCTATCATTTTTCTTTCTCTTCCTCTTAGAATGACAAGGTGCATCTGCATTAGTTCTCTGAGAATCTTGCTCAATTCTCTTAGGATGGCCCTCGGGATACAAAGGTCCCTGATTCATTTTACCACCTCTAGTCACAACTCTAACTGCATTATTATTTTTCTTACTATTTAATTCACTGAGCAAATAATTCTGAGCTTTAAGTACTTGTTCTACTTGAGTGGAAACCATAGAAGCATGTTTACTAATAAGTTTAAGTTCACCTTTAACATTAGCCATATAATCACTCAAGTGTTCAATCATATAAGCATTATGTTTCAATTGTTTCCCAACATAAGCATTGAAGTCTTCTTGTTTAACCATAAAATTATCAAACTCATCTAAGCATTGGCTAACAAACTTAGTAGGAGGGATTTCAGCCTTATCATATATATAGAGAGAATTTACCTTTACTACCTGTGTCGGGTTATCAAGAGCATGTATTTCTTCAACAGACGGTAAATTAAGACCATGTATTTCTTCAACAGGAGGTAAGTTCTTAACATCTTCAGCTTTTATACATTTTTCCTTCATAGATTTCTTTGCCTCTTGCATATCTTCGGGACTGAGCAATAGAATACCCCTTTTCTTCGGAGTTGGCTTAGGAGTTGGTTCAGGAAGTGTCCAATTATTTTCATTAGTCAGCATATTATTCAATAGAATTTCAGCTTGATCAACAGTTCTTTCCCTAAAAACACAACCAGCACAACTATCCAGGTGGTCTCTAGAAGCATCGGTTAGTCCATTATAAAAGATATCAAGTATTTCATTTTTCTTGAGAGGATGATCAGGAAAAGCATTAGGTAATTGGAGAAGCCTCCCCCAAGCTTGTGGGAGACTCTCTTCTTCAATTTGCACAAAATTGTATATTTCCCTTAAGGCAGCTTGTTTCTTATGAGCAGGGAAATATTTAGCAGAGAAGTAATAAATCATATCTTGGGGACTACGCACACAACCAGGATCAAGAGAATTAAACCATATCTTAGCATCACCCTTTAATGAGAACGGAAATAATTTAAGGATATAATAGTGGCGGGTTTTCTCATCATTAGTAAATAGGGTAGCTATATCATTTAATTTAGTAAGATGTGCCACAACAGTTTCAGATTCATAGCCATAGAAAGGATCAGATTCAACCAAAGTAATTATATCAGGGTCGACAGAGAATCATAATCCCTATCAGTAACAAAGATAGGTGAAGTAGCATAAGCAGGATCATATTTCATTCTAGCATTCAGAGATTTTTGTTTCAGCTTAGCTAATAGTTTCTTAAGATCACTCCTATCATTGGAAGAAAAAAAGTCTCTAGCAGTTTCTTCATCCATAACATAACCTTCAGGCACAATAGACAATTCATATCTAGGGGGAGAATCATCATCATCACTTTCATCAATATTATCAGTTTCAATAATTTCATTCTCTCTAGCCCTTGCAAGTTGTTCATCAAGAAATTCACCAAGTGGCACAGTAGTATCAAGCATAGAAGTAGTTTCATCATAAGTATCATGCATAGCAGAAGTGGCATCATCAATAACATGCGACATATCAGAATTAATAGCAGAAGGAGGTTTAGGTGTCGCAAGCTTACTCAAAACAGAAGGTGAATCAAGTGCAGAGCTAGATGGCAGTTCCTTACCTCCCCTCGTAGTTGAGGGATAAATCTTGGTTCTTGGATCTTTCAAGCTCTTCATAATGATAAGAAGATATAAATCCCAAGTGACTCAAAGAATAGAGCTATGCTCCCCCACAACAGCGCCAGAAAATAGTCTTGATAACCCACAAGTATAGGGGATCGCACCAATTTTCGAGGGTAGAGTATTCAACCCAAATTTATAGATTCGACACAAGGGGAGCCAAAGAATATTCTCAAGTATTAGCAGCTGAGTTGTCAATTCAACCACACCTGGATAACTTAATATCTGCAGCAAAGTATTTAGTAGCAAAGTAATATGATAATAGTGGTAAAGGTAGCAAAAGTAATATTTTTGGGTTTTATAGTGATTGTAACAGTAGCAACGGAAAAGTAAATACGCGAAGAACAATATGTGGAAAGCTCGTAGGCAATGGATCGGTGATAGAGAATTATGCCGGATGCGATCGATCATCTAACAGTCATAACCTAGGGTGACACAGAACTAGCTCCAGTTCATCAGTGTAATGTAGGCATGTATTCCGAATATAGTCATACGTGCTTATGGAAAAGAACTTGCATGACATCTTTTGTCCTACCCTCCCGTGGTAGAGGGGTCCTATTGTAAACTAAGGGATATTAAGGCCTCTTTTTAATAGAGTACCGGACCAAAGCATTAACACATAGTGAATACATGAACTCCTTAAACTATGGTCATCACTGGTAAGTATACCGATTATTGTCACTTCGGGGTTAACGGATCATAACACATAATAGGTGGCTATAGACTTGCAAGATAGGATCAAGAACTCTCATATATTGATGAAAACATAATAGGTTCAGATCTGAAATCATGGCACTCGGGCCCTAGTGACAAGCATTAAGCATAGCAAAGTCATAGCAACATCAATCCCAAAACATAGTGGATACTAGGGATCAAACCCTAACAAAACTAACTCGATTACATGATAAATCTCATCCAACCCATCACCGTCCAGCAAGCCTACGATGGAATTACTCACGCACGGCGGTGAGCATCATGAAATTGGTGATGGAGGAAGGTTGGTGATGACGATGGCGACAGATTCCCCTCTCCAGAGCCCCGAACAGACTCCAGACCAGCCCTCCCGAGAGAGTCTAGGGCTTGGCGGCGGCTCCGTATCGTAAAACACAATGAATCCTTCTCTCTGATTTTTTTTCTCCCCAAAAGTGAATATATAGAGTTGGAGTTGAGGTCGGTGGAGAGTCAGGGGGCCCACGAGGCAGGGGGGATGCCCAGGGGGCAGGGCGCGCCCCCACCCTCGTGGACAGGTGGAGGCCCCCCTGACGTGGATTCTTCTTCCAGTATTTTTTATATATTCCAAAATAATTCTCCGTTGATTTTCAGGTCATTTCGAGAACTTTTATTTCTGCACAAAAATAACGCCATGGCAATTCTGCTGAAAACAGCGTCAGTCCGGGTTAGTTCCATTCAAATCATGCAAGTTAGAGTCCAAAAAAGGGCAAAAGTGTTTGTAAAAGTAGATACGACGGAGACATATCAAATATACATACGAAGAGAAATATTTTTCTGGGATTCACCGTGTGGGATGTACATAAGAACGGAAATGATTGGGTTTTTATGCCTCGCCCAATTGCACACGAGCTCATTTTTCCCCAGCCGGTGTGCCAGGACAGCCTATCCCCGACGGTTTCTGGGTCATGTGGGAAGGACCCCCTATCCCACACACTCACTTGGCGATGGTTCCAAATGCCGTCGCGGAAAGGGGTTAAAAACCGTGTGTATAGCACCAACACGTACCCGTGCATGGTGAGTATCGTAGGAGCGGATGGTATCCACGCGGTTGTCATAGGAGAGGTGTGGAACAACGGCGGAGGAGAAGCGGCATGGAGCCCGGGACTACCATTGGAGGTGACGGACTCATCGACTTTCGGCAGGAGTGTGGCATGGAGGCCGGGGTGGTGGAGCGGCGACGAAGGCAAGAGAGAAAAATAGAAGGAGAGAAAATGGGAGGATGGAGGCATTGGGTCCTAGAGTGTTTTTGGTAGGTGAAAGCACAAGTGCTCCCTAGGTGGTTTTGGTAATTAATGTCAATATATCTCTTGTGGGACTAATGTTTTCATCTAGTATATTTCAGACAAGTTCAATAGATGGAGTGGTGTGGACAACAGAATGTGGAACCCCTTCAAAATGCTAAGGACAAAGGATTGGCTCAAGCTCAAAAGCTCAAGACTCTGCATTTTACTTAGTGATCCAAGATCACATTGAGTCCATAGGACAGCCAATACTATTAAAAGGGGATGAGGTGTTGCTTAATGGCTTGCTTGCTCAAAATGCTTAGTGATATGCTCTAAAGCCCTCAACCACTTTCTCATATCCACATATGTCCCAAACCAAAAGTCAAACTTGGCCACACCGAAACATTCTATCCGGCGCCATCGAGTTCTCTTGACATAGCCACTGCCACAAACCTTAATCAATTCAGTTTCACCAATGGGATCCCGGTCTCACCGAGATGGGCTTGCAAACTCTCTGTTGCCTATTGCAATAATTTCGGTCTCACCGAGGTATGCAATCAGTCCCACCGAGTTTGCCTGACCAACTCTCTGTTTTGCTTCTTACCAAAATTGGTCTCACCGAGTTTGTTTAATCGGTCAAATCGATATGAGGTTTTACCCTAACCCTAGCACATCGGTCCCACCAAGTTGATCATATCGGTCCCATCAAAATGCCTAATGGTCACATTATGAACTAAATCGGTCCGACCGAGTTTTCTGATTTGGTCCCACCAACTTTGGTGAATTGTGTGTAACAGTTAGATTTTGTGTGAAGGCTATATATACCCCTCCACCCACTCTTCATTCATGAGGAGAGCCATCAGAACATGCCTACACTTCCAACATACATTTTTTGAGAGAGAACCACCTACTTATGTGTTGAGGTCAAGATACACCATTCCAACCACATAAATCTTGATCTCTAGCCTTCTCCAACTTGCTTTCTGCTCAAATCTTCTTTCCACCAAATCCAAATCAGCGAGAGATAGTTGAGTGTTGGGGGGACTATCATTTGAAGCACAAGAGCAAGGAGTTCATCATCAACACATCATTTATTACCTTTTGGAGAGTGGTGTCTCCTCGATTGGTTAGGTGTCACTTAGGAGCCTCCGTCAAGATTGTGGAGTTGAACCAAGGAGTTTGTACGTGCAAGGAGATCACCTACTTCGTGAAGATCTACCCTAGTGAGGCAAGTCCTTCGTGGGCGATGGCCATGGTGGGATAGACAAGGTTGCTTCTTCGTGGACCCTTCGTGGGTGGAGCCCTCTGTGGACTCACGCAATCGTTACCCTTTGTGGGTTCAAGTCTCCATCAACGTGGATGTACGATAGCACCACCTATCGAAACCACGCCAAAAATCTCCGTGTCTCCAATTGCGTTTGCATACTCCAATCCCATCCCTTTACATTCTTGCAATTTGCATGCTTTACTTTCCGCTGCTCATATACTCTTGTCATGCTTGCTTGATGTGTTGTGAATGTTTAAACTTGTGCTAAGACTCTACCTGAACTTGAAGAAAATATAAAATGCAACCTTTCTTTGTTAGGAGTCTATTCACCCCCCTCTAGACACCTCTTCTCAATCCTTTCAATTGGTATCAGAGCTTTGGTCTCCATTGCTTTGGTTTAAACACCTTTGGAGGAAGATGGATGAGTCTACGTTGGGGATTCATAGACGTAGAGTGCCTATACTTGATGGAGAGTTCTTTCATGAGTGGAAAATTGAGATGCTTGAAATTTTTAATGAATATCATTTGAACAAGTATATTACTAGCCCTTGTGCACCTCATGTTGATCATTTGCATCTTACCCTTGATGAATCTATTGACATGATCCGTAATCTTAGAACTGTCAATTTAATCACTAGAGGATTGCCTAGAAACTTGTTTGCTAGCTTGCCTGATCTTGATTGTGCCTACACCATATGGAGATTTCTTGAGGAACGATTTCCAAACTATTCCTTGCAAAACTTGGATGAAATTCTTCATAAGTCTATTGCCTTGAGTAAGATGAGTTCCAATGATCCCAAATTTGGTGATTGTCTATTTGAGCTTACTAATCTTACGCGTGCCAAAGGAGATGTTGGAATCATTAGCAATATCATCTCCGAAGCCATTAGAATTCATAAAGATGACTATTGTGATGGCCATTTATCTAATGAATTGCCATTTCTAGGAATTGATCCATCACAAGATGATGTTGAACATGGGTACTATGATGAGGACGATGATAGTGACTTTGATCTCGACGAGTCTATGAGACACTTTGGTCTTATGGCAAATCTTCGCGGCTGCATGGCTTGAGTAAAGGAATGGGTCCTTGATAGTGGATGTACCGATCATATGACCGGAGACAAGGATATGTTTTGTGAGCTTGCTGAAAACGACGGCCCTCGGAAGTACGTCACTTTGGTCACAACTCAAAGGGTAAGGTGGCTGGCCTTGGTAAGGTGGCCATCTCACATGATAGCTCCATACAAAATGTTATGCTCGTTGAATCTCTTGGCTACAATTTATTTTCCATATCTAGACTTGCTGATTTTGGCTTCAATGTCCTATTTACTGAAGTAGATTGCCAAGTGTTTCATACAGATAATCATAAAATGGTCTTTACCGGTATACATAGAGGTGATCTTTACATTGTTGATTTCACTAAAAAGGCTCAACCTAGAACTTGCTTAATTGCTAAATCTTCTAAAGGCTGGTTGTGGCATAGAAGGTTAGGTCATGTGGGCATGCGAAATCTTGATAAGATTATTAAAGGTGATCATATCCTTATAGTAAAAGATGTCTATATTTGACAAGGATAGACTATGTAGTGCTTGTCAAGCAGGAAAACAAGTTGGCGGAAGCCCCCGTGAAGAACATCATGACCACGAGAAGACCGCTCGAGCTACTTCACATGGATCTGTTTGGTCCCAATGCCTACAAAAGTCTCGGTGGAAACTCATTTGGTCTAGTTATAGTCGATGATTTTTCAAGATTTACGTGGGTGTTCTTTCTTGATGATAAATCACAGGTCCAAAAGATCTTCAAGAACTTCTCTAAGAAGGCCCAAAATCAATTTGAAGTGAAGGTCAAGAAGGTTCGCAACGACAACGGAACGGAGTTCAAGAACACAAATGTGGATACCTTTCTTGATGAAGAAGGGATTTCAGACGAGTTCTCAGCTACGTACATGCCTCACCAAAATGGAGTTGTTGAGAGGAAGAACCAAACTCTTATTGAGATGGCAAGAATGATGTTTGATGAGTACAAGACGCCAAAACACTTTTGGGCAGAAGCGGTTGAGACAGCTTGTCATGCAACAAATCGCTTGTATCTTCACAAGCTACTCGGCAAGACGGCATACAAGCTTCTCACCGGTAACAAACCCCAAGTTGGATACTTTCGGGTATTCACCTCAAAGTTCTACATTCTTGATAAGCATCATTGTTCTAAATTTGCTCCTAGATCTCATGAGAGTTTCCTACTTGATTATGGCTCAAACTCTCACACTTACCATGTCTACAACAATTTCACCCGAAAGGTTGAAGAGACGGTAGATGTGAAGTTTGATGAATCTAACGGTTCACAATAAGAGCAATTGCCAATTGATGTAGGAGATAAAAACCCTTCTGAAGCAATCCAAGACTTGTCTATTGGCAAGATTCGTCCAACAGAGGTGAAGGAGAGTACCTCGTCCATCCAAGTGGAAGCTTCTACCTCACTACAAGGTGAACCAAGAGTTGACATGGAGGCATCCACAAGTGGAACACGTCAAGATGAAGAAAACGAGGAAGTACACCAAGATGAACCTCATCAACCTCCCTCTCCAGCTCGACAAGAGAACGACAACGTCAACAATGAAGAAGGCCAAGAAGAAGAACGAGACGATGAAGAAGATGCTCCACCCCAACCCAAACAAAAGCTTCCACGAGTTCGAGCAAGAGTTTCATGAGACCATCCTATTGAACAAATCTTCAACGATATTCAAACCGGGAGAATCACTCGCTCTAAAACTCGTTTGGCTAATGTTTGTGAACATTATTCATTCATCTCTAGCATTGAACCTGTGAAGGTTGAAGAAGCATTGGAAGATCCTGATTGGATAAATGCCATGCATGAAGAGCTACACAATTTTGAGAGAAACCAAGTGTGGACACTGGTCGAGAAGCCCGACAACAACCACAACATCATTGGTACCAAATGGGTGTTTCACAACAAGCAAGACAAAGATGGCCAAGTCGTCCGCAACAAAGCACGTATCGTTGCCCAAGGCTACACTCAAGTCGAAGGTATGGACTACGGTGAGATATACCCCCGTTGCTAGACTTGAGTCCATTCGCATCTTACTTGCCTATGCTAATCACCATGATATTACCTTGTACCAAATGGACATTAAAAGTGCGTTTCTAAATGGTGAAATTGAGGAGGAAGATTATGTTAAGCAACCTCCCGAGTTTGTCAATCCTAAAAAACCCGACCATGTTTACAAACTTCACAAAGCTCTTTATGGTCTTAAACAAGCTCCTAGAGCATGGTATAAATGCTTGACCAAGTTCCTTATTGAAAAAGGCTGTGAGATTGGAAAGATAGATTCTACTCTTTTTACTAAAAGGGTTAATGGTGAATTATTTGTGTGCCAAATTTATGTTGATGATATCATATTTGGTTCGACTAACCCTCATTTTAGTGAAAAGTTTGGAAAGCTAATGTCGGAGAAGTTTGAGATGTCTATGATGAGTGAACTCAAGTTCTTCCTTGGTTTGCAAATCAAGCAAACTAAGGAAGGCACCTTTGTTTCTCAAACAAAGTACACCAAGGACTTATTCAAGAAGTTCAACATGCAAGAAAGTGAAGGTATGAAAACTCCCATGCCTACTAGTGGACATCTTGACTTGACCAAGGATGGAAAATCGGTTGACCTAAAGGTTTACTGATCTATGATTGGTTCATTGTTATATCTATGTGCCTCCCGTCCCGATATTATGCTAAGTGTATGCATGTGTGCACGATATCAAGCGGCCCCTAAAGAATGTCATCTTAAGGCTGTGAAAAGGATAGTGAGATACTTAATACATACACCAAATTTTGGCATTTGGTATCCTAAGATGTCTTCTTTTGATCTTCTGGGCTATTCCGACTCGGACTATGCCGGAGACAAGGTTGATAGAAAGTCCACTTCGGGTACTTGTCAATTTCTTGGTAGATCTCTTGTATCTTGGTCTTCCAAGAAACAAAACTCGATATCCTTATCCACCGCCGAAGCAGAATACTTTGCCGCCGGTTCATGTTGTGCTCAATTACTTTGTATGACCCAAACTCTTAAAGATTATGGGATCAATGTGAAACATGTTCCATTGCTTTGTGACAATGAAAGTGCTATTAAGATTGCTCACAATCACGTGCAACATTCTCTAACTAAGCACATTGAGGTTCGTCATCATTTCATTCGAGATCACGTTGCTAAAGGGGACATTGATCTTAAGCATGTTCGTATCGATAAGCAATTGGCGGATATATTCACCAAACCGCTTGATGAGAAAGTATTTTGCTGTTTGAGAGGTGAATTGAATATCATTGATGCTTCAAACTTGGAGTAGGAACTCCATGTGGATACATGCAAGGCATGAGCCTATGACTAATCCTTGATTCTTCTCTTATGATGATAATCATATGTCTTGGATACATTTGTATCCTTGCATGCTATCTAACCCTTGTAGGTACTTGAATGAATCTAAATCCATGGGATTGCAACTCACTCACATCTTGAGCAATCTCTACATCACCAAGTCTCTACACCATGCTGGTTGAAGACAAGGAAGCATGAAACCCTTCAACATATCCTTTGACAAATTCTATATATGTATCAAATTTCATTTGGTATGAAATTTCATGATTGTCATGTTGGATACACAAGTGCTCTTCCTTGCAAGGCTAACCCATGTAGGTATATGAACTCAAACTATAAGTGGTCCTCCCAACCATTGATGCGCTGCATCAACCTTGAGCATCCCACACAAGTTCGACTACATGATCAAGTACAACACCACCACCCAAGGTATGTTATTCCATCTTAGAGAAGCTTTACCCAAGTCATGGGTAAAAGCAACTCAACAGGATGTGAATACATCAAAATGCTTAAACGAAAAATGGTAACCCCATTTTGAGCTTAAACAATGAGTATGACCTATGATCAAGTGTTCTCACTTGACTCCTCAGTCAATATACTCTAAGATAGGTGACTTTGTCACCGCCCAATTCTAGATGAAGTTCTCTAGTGTTTCAAAAAAACTTCATCTAGATTTTCTTTTCTCCGTTTTGTTCTGCATTCCCTGCATCTAATTCATTGCAAATCTTTGTGAGATCCTATTTGCCTAGTGAGCTGATGTGACAAGTGTTCTCTCTGTGTTGAACTCGGTCATACCGATTCATCTCTTTCGGTCAAGCCGAACCATTTCGGTGCAACCGAAAAATATAACTCGGTGTCACCGATTTCACTGCAGAGAAGACAATTTGCCACTTGTTCCTGCACTTTTGTTCCAGCTCCACTCGATAATTCTTGTCCTCTACTAGCATCATGTTCTACATGCTGCTTTGCTCTGTGATTCAAGGACCAAACCTATTTTGACTCACTATAGGGCGAATTCGAGCTCGGTACCCGGGGATCCTCTAGAGTCGACCTGCAGGCATGCAAGCTTAATCACTTAAAAAGGGGGAGAGAGTATTTCAACAGGGAGAGAGATAATCACATCAAAGGCCCTAGATGCCTGGTGTTCAAGAGGAGAGAAGTCACATGTCTTTAAGAGGGGAAAGACATGCTTGTGTTATATTTCTGTGATCTGGTCTGTTTTTGCTCTGATTTTGTTTCCTTATTTCCTCCCACTATCCAGCATAAGATTCAGGGGGAGAAATACTGCTAGGGAAGGAAATCTTTGAATTCATTGCATATCTTTACCTTTGGGGACATGTCTACATCCTATAGATTACCTAGTACTCACTCTCTACATGTCATCCCAGTCTTGGTACTCTTGTGGCTCTTTTGCTTACTCTGTCTAGTAGATGTATCTGTGTTATCTAACCTTGTTTACTCGGGTTCGTATTTTCCTAAGCCAGCTCAAGACCACAAGGTAAGTATATGCATCACACTCATGTGCATGAAGATCTCTTGCTAATGTACATATTGTTTGCAAGAAGGAATCATGAACATGAAGTTACAACTTCCTATATTCACATCATTTGCTCTGATGCATATAGCCAAGATACATGTAACACATTGCTTGCTCTGTCATGTTTATGCATTCACATGCTCTTACTTTCCATATTGACATGATTGCATACATGTAGGGGGAGTCTATGCATGTTACATGTCTTTCCAATGCTTTACTTGCTATTATCTTTATCTCTATCTAAAGCTTTGATGTATGTTGTCATCAATTACCAAAAAGGGGGAGATTAAAAGTACAAGTGCTCCCTGGGTGGTTTTGGTAATTAATGTCAACATATCTCTTATTGGACTAATGTTTTCATCTAGTATATTTCAGACAAGTTCAACAGATGAAGTGGCGTGCACAAGAGAATGTGGAACCCCTTCAAAATGCTAAGGACAAAGGATTGGCTCAAGCTCAAAAGCTCAAGACTCTGCATTTTACTTTTCGTGATCCAAGATCACATTGAGTCCATAGGAAAGCTAATACTACTAAAAGGTGATGAGATGTTGCTTAATGGCTTGCTTGCTCAAAATGCTTAGTGATATGCTCCAAAGCCCTCAACCACTTTCTCATATCCACATATGTCCCAAATCAAAAGTCAAACTCGGCCACACCAAAACATTCTATCCGACGCCACCGAGTTCTCTTGACATAGCCACTGCCACAAACCCTAATTAGTTCGGTTTCCCCGATGGGATCCCGGTCTCACCGAGATGGCCTTGCAAACTTTCTGTTGCCTATTGCAATAATTTCGGTCTCACCGAGATATGCAATCGGTCCCACCAAGTTTGCCTGAGCAACTCTCTGTTTTGCTTATTACCAAAATCGGTCTCACCGAGTTTGTGTAATCAATCAAACTGAGATGAGGTTTTACCCTAACCCTAGCACATCGGTCCCACCGAGTTGATCATATGGGGCCCACTGAAGTGCCTAACAGTCACATTATGAACTAAATCGGTCCAACCGAGTTTTCTGATTCGGTCCCACCGAGTTTGGTGAATTGTGTGTAACGGTTAGATTTTGTGTGGAGGCTATATATACCCCTCCACCCACTCTTGATCCGTGAGGAGAGCCATCAGAACATGCCTACACTTCCAGCATACATTTTTTGAGAGAGAACCACCTACACATGTGTTGAGGTCAAGATACACCATTCCAATCACATAAATCTTGATCTCTAGCCTTCTCCAACTTGCTTTCCACTCAAATCTTCTTTCCACCAAATCCAAATCAGCGAGAGAGAGTTGAGTGTTGGGGAGACTATCATTTGAAGCACAAGAGCAAGGAGTTCATCATCAACATACCATTTATTACCTTTTGGAGAGTGGTGTCTCCTAGATTGGTTAGGTGTCACTTGGGAGCCTTCGTCGAGATTGTGGAGTTGAACCAAGGAGTTTGTACGGGCAAGGAGATGGCCTACTTCATGAAGATCTACCCTAGTGAGGCAAGTCCTCCGTGGGTGATGGCCATGGTGGGATAGACAAGGTTTCTTCTTCGTGGACCCTTCGTGGGTGGAGCCCTCCGTGGACTCGTGCAACCGTTACCCTTCGTGGGTTGAAGTCTCCATCAACGTGGATGTACGATAGCACCACCTGTTGGAACCACGCCAAAAATCTCCATGTCTCCAATTGCGTTTGCATACTCCAATCCCATCCCTTTACATTCTTGCAACTTGCATGCTTTACTTTCCGCTGCTCATATACTCTTGTCATGCTTGCTTGATATGTATTGTGAATGTTTAAACTTGTGCTAAGACTCTACCTTAACTTGAAGAAAATAAAAACTGCAACTTTTCTTTGTTAGGAGTCTATTCACCCCCCTCTAGACACCTCTTTTCGATCCTTTCAATTGGTATCAGAGCTTTGGTCTCCATTGCTTTGGTTTAAACACCTTTGGAGGGGGGGCGGCGGCCAATGGGTGGAGTGCCCCCCAAGCCAAGTGGGGCGCCCCCCACCCCTAGGGTTTCCAACCCTAGGCGCAGGGGGAGGCCCAAGGGGGGCACACCAGCCCACTAGGGGCTGGTTCCCCTCCCACTTCAGTGCATGGGGCCCTCCGGGATAGGTGGCCCCACCCGATGGACCCCCGGGACCCTTCCGGTGGTCCCGGTACAACACCGATTACCCCCGAAACTTTCCCGATGACCGAAACTCGACTTCCGATATATAAATCTTCACCTCCGGACCATTCCCAAACTCCTCGTGACGTCCGGGATCTCATCCGGGACTCCGAACAACTTTCGGGTTACCGTATACTAATATCTCAACAACCCTAGCATCACCGAACCTTAAGTGTGTAGACCCTACGGGTTCGGGAGACATGCAGACATGACCGAGACGACTCTCCGGTCAATAACCAACAGCGGGATCTGGATACCCATGTTCGCTCCCACATGCTCCTCATGATCTCATCGGACGAACCACGATGTCGAGGATTCAATCAATCCCGTATACAATTCCCTTTGTCAATCGGTACGTTACTTGCCCGAGACTCAATCGTCGGTATCCCAATACCTCGTTCAATCTCGTTACTGGCAAGTCACTTTACTCGTACCGTAATGCATGATCCCATGATCAACCACTTGATCACATTGAGCTCATTATGATGATGCATTATCGAGTGGGCCCAGAGATACCTCTCCGTCATACGGAGTGACAAATCCCAGTCTCGATTCGTGCCAACCCAACAGACACTTTCGGAGATACCCGTAGTGTACCTTTATAGTCACCCAGTTACGTTGTGACGTTTGGCACACCCAAAGCACTCCTACGATATCCGGGAGTTGCACAATCTCATGGTCTAAGGAAATGATACTTGACATTCGGAAAAGCTATAGCAAACGAACTACACGATCTTTGAGCTATGCTTAGGATTGGGTCTTGTCCATCACATCATTCTCCTAATGATGTAATCCCGTTATCAATGACATCTAATGTCCATAGTCAGGAAACCATGACTATCTTTTGATCAACGAGCTAGTCAACTAGAGGCTCACTAGGGACGTGTTGTGGTCTATGTATTCACACATGTATTACGATTTCCGGATAACACAATTATAGCATGAATAATAGACAATTATCATGAACAAAGAAATATAATAATAACCATTTTATTATTGCCTCTAGGGCATATTTCCAACAGTCTCCCACTTGCACTAGAGTCAATAGTCTAGTTACATTGTGATGAATCAAATACCCATGCAGTTCTGGTGTTGATCATGTTTTGCTCTAGGGAGAGGTTTAGTCAACGGATCTACCACATTCAGGTCCGTATGTACTTTACAAATATTTATGTCTCCATTTTGAACACTTTCACGAATGGAGTTGAAGCGACGCTTGATATGCCTGGTCTTCCTGTGAAACCTGGGCTCCTTGGCAAGGGCAATAGCTCCAGTGTTGTCACAGAAGAGAGTCATCGGGCCCGACGCATTGGGAATGACTCCTAGGTCGGTAATGAACTCCTTCACCCAGATTGCTTCTTGTGCTGCCTCTGAGGCTGCCATGTACTCCGCTTCACATGTAGATCCCGCCACAACGCTTTGCTTGCAGCTGCACTAGCTTACTGCCTCACCATTCAAAATATACACGTATCCGGTTTGTGACTTAGAGTCATCTAGATCTGTGTCGAAGCTAGCATCGACGTAACCCTTTACGACGAGCTCTTTGTCACCTCCATAAACGAGAAACATATCCTTAGTCCTCTTTAGGTACTTTAGGATATTCTTGACCGCTGTCCAGTGTTCCATGCCTGGATTACTTTGGTACCTTCCTACCAAACTTACGGCAAGGTTTACATCAGGTCTGGTACACAGCATAGCATACATGATAGACCCTATGGCTGAGGCATAGGGGACGACACTCATCTTTTCTCTATCTTCTGCCGTGGTTGGGCATTGAGCCGTGCTCAATCTCGTACCTTGCAATACAGGCAAGAACCCCTTCTTTGAATGATCCATATTGAACTTCTTCAATATCTTATCAAGGTACGTACTCTGTGAAAGACCAATGAGGCGTCTCGATCTATCTCTATAGATCTTGATGCCTAATATGTAAGCAGCTTCTCCAAGATCCTTCATTGAAAAACACATGTTCAAGTAGGACTTTATGCTTTCCAAGAATTCTATATCATTTCCCATCAATAGTATGTCATCCACATACAATATGAGAAATGCTACAGAGCTCCCACTCACTTTCTTGTAAATGCAGGCTTATCCATAAGTCTGCGTAAACCCAAACGCTTTGATCATCTCATCAAAACGAATGTTCCAACTCCGAGATGCTTGCACCAGCCCATAAATTGAGCGTTGGAGCTTGCACACCTTTGTCAGCATTCTTAGGATCGACAAAACCTTCCGGCTGCATCATATACAATTCTTCCTTAAGGAAACCATTAAGGAATGCCGTTTTGACGTCCATTTGCCATATCTCATAATCATAGAATGCGACAATTGCTAACATGATTCGGACGGACTTCAGCTTCACTACGGGTGAGAAAGTCTCATCGTAGTCAACCCCTCGAACTTGTCGATAAACCTTAGCGACAAGCCGAGCTTTATAGATGGTCACATTACCATCCGCATTTGTCTTCTTCTTAAAGATCCATTTATTTTCTATGGCTCGCCGATCATCGGGCAAGTCAGTCAAAGTCCATACTTCGTTTTCATACATGGATCCTATCTCGGATTTCATGGCTTCCATCCATTTGTCGGAATCTGGGCCCGCCATCGCTTCTTCATAGTTCGAAGGTTCACCATTGTCTAACAACATGATTTCCAGGACAGGGTTGCCGTACCACTCTGGTGCGGAACGTGTCCTTGTGGACCTATGAAGTTTAGTAGCAACCTGATATGAAGTTTCATGATCATCATCATTAACTTCCTCTCTAGTCGGTGCAGGCACCTCGGGAACATTTTCTTGAGCTGCGCCACTTACCGGTTCAAGAGGTAATACTTCATCGAGTTCTACTTTCCTCCCACTTATTTCTTTCGAGAGAAACTCTTTCTCTAGAAAGGATCCATTCTTGGCAACAAAGATTTTGCCTTCGGATCTGAGGTAGAAGGTATACCCAATAGTTTGTTTAGAGTATCCTATGAAGACGCATTTTTCCGATTTGGGTTCGAGCTTTTCAGGTTGAAATTTCTTGACATAAGCATCGCATCCCCAAACTTTTAGAAACGATAGCTTAGGTTTCTTCCCAAACCATAATTCATACGGTGTCGTCTCAACAGATTTCGACGGAGCCCTATTTAAAGTGAATGCGGCAGTCTCTAAAGCATAGCCCCAAAATGACAGTGCTAAATCGGTAAGAGACATCATAGATCGCACCATATCCAATAGAGTGCAATTATGACGTTCGGACACACCATTACGCTGAGGTGTTCCAGGCGGCGTGAGTTGTGAAACTATTCCACATTTCCTTAAGTGTGTGCCAAATTCGTGACTCAAGTATTCTCCCCCACGATCTGATCGCAAGAACTTGATTTTCCTGTCACGTTGATTCTCAACCTCACTCTGAAATTCCTTGAACTTTTCAAAGGTCTCAGACTTGTGTTTTATTAAGTAGACATACCCATATCTACTCAAGTCATCAGTGAGGGTGAGAACATAACGATAGCCACCGCGAGCCTGAACACTCATTGGACCGCACACATCAGTATGTATGATTTCCAATAAGTTGGTTGCTCGCTCCAGTGTTCCTGAGAACGGAGTCTTGGTCATTTTACCCATGAGGCATGGTTCGCACGTGTCAAATGATTTGTAATCAAGAGACTCCAAAAGTCCATCTGCATGGAGCTTCTTCATGCGTTTGACACCTATGTGACCAAGGCGGCAGTGCCACAAGTATGTGGGACTATCATTATCAACCTTACATCTTTTGGTATTCACACTATGAATATGTGTAACATTATGCTCGAGATTCATTAAGAATAAACCATTCACCAGCGGAGCATGACCATAAAACATATCTCTCATATAAATAGAACAACCATTAGTCTCGGATTTAAATGAGTAGCCATCTCGAATTAAACGAGATCCTGATACAATGTTCATGCTCAAAGCTGGCACTAAATAACAATTATTGAGGTTTAAAACTAATCTCGTAGGTAAATGTAGAGGCAGCGTGCCGACAGCGATCACATCGACCTTGGAACCATTCCCGACGCGCATCGTCACCTCGTCCTTCGCCAGTCTCCACTTATTCCGCAGCTCCTGCTTTGAGTTACAAATGTGAGCAATCGCACCGGTATCAAATACCCAGGAGCTACTACGAGTACTGGTAAGGTACACATCAATTACATGTATATCACATATAGTTTTAGTGTTGCCGGCCTTCTTGTCCGCTAAGTATTTCGGGCAATTCCGCTTCCAGTGACCACTTCCCTTGCAATAAAAACACTCAGTCGCAGGCTTGGGTCCATTCTTTAACCTCTTCCCGGCAGCATGCTTACCGGGCGCGGCAACCCCCTTGCCGTCCTTCTTGAAGTTCTTCTTACCCTTGCCTTTCTTGAACTTAGTGGTTTAATTCACCATCAACACTTGATGTTCCTTTTTGATTTCCACCTCCGCTGATTTCATGTCACAGACCTAGCATTGTCCTTGCTTGTCATTGCATCATCATCTTGCATCATGTCTAAATTTCTCAGAAAACTTGAAATGGGGACTGGCCAAACCCTAGCACCAAATGAATTCGAATAGGCTCAAATAAAATCACTTCCAATAAACCCAAAGTGACTTCGAGAAAAGTCTATCATTTTTGAAACTGGTGAAAACCTCTGACAAAAATGGGAGCATATTTTCCCTAGGTTATTTCAGGTTATTGGATTAAATCATAAGTATTTGAATTGGAGCATTTAATGGCTATAAATATTTTAAATGCTTCAATAATTCTGAAAGCATTTGAGGGCTGTTAGTAAACATTTTAAAAGTGCCCACAAATTTTCTCACGAGTTTTCAAAATGGTTTAGTATTATTACTAAATCAAAAACAGAAAAGCAAAATAGAAAACAAAAACAAAACAGAGAGAGAGAGAGGGAGGACCCAAGGTCCACTTACCCGGCTGGGCCAGCCCACCTGGCCTATGCCAGTCGTCACCCACCTCTACCAGTAGGCAGAGGAGGGACAGCACACGATGCGCGCGCGGGTGCCACGCCACCAGGCTGCCTGCCTGTGTCGCCTGGCCACCACGACGCCTCGCGTCTTCTCCCCAGCGCCGCCTTGACCCCCCTCGTCCACTCCCCTCCCCTCTGGTCGCCCCTCTCCTCCTCTGCTCTCTTCCCCGCTGCTGCCCGAGCGCGGCCGTCGCCACCATCGCCGACCACCGCGGCCACCGCCCGTCCCTCGACCAACTGCCGTGTCCATCGGCTCTGCCTCATCGTCTTCCTCATCCCAGACGAGCCACGCATCCTCGGGCGCCATACAATGTCGCCATCGCCGTTGTCTTCCCCCTCGGGCTCCGACCACCGCCGCCGTTGATCCGCCGTCTCCGACACGTCCCCGAGCCCGCTGACCTTCTCTGCCGCATCCTTGTGAGCTCCTAAACCTCCCCCGTGCTCGCCCCCTCTGTTCCCGTTCTCTAACCGCAGCCCTGCCATGGCCGAGCAATCGCCGCCGCCGCCACGAAGCTCACCTTCGCTAGCCGCCCCGCCTGACCAACCCAAGCATGGAGTCGTGCTCTGGGCTTCTCCAGGACCCGTAGCGCGCCTCAGGTCGTCCGCTCGTGCACCGTGGCCCTTGCACCGTGCAAGGCGCAGCTGCGCCGCCGCGGAACTTGGCAGCGTCGACGTTCCCGGCCACCCTAGCATCGCCTGAGGCCACCAACCGACGCGCCTCCTTACTCCGGTTCCAACGCGCCCAGCCGCGTGAGCTCCCGTCGCCAGAGTTGGCCGGACGGGCAACGCCGCCGCATCCTGGTTACGCCGGCGATTAGCCACCGATGATGGTAAACTGTTAGGGGCTAATTACCCCCACTAACTACCACCTGAGTCAATGACAGACGGGCCCCACTGCCTAACTAACCAGCTAACAAAAATAGTTAAGTTTAATCTAAACACAGTGGCCCCACAAGCCAGAGTTGACCTCGCTGATGTGGCAGTTGACCGGACCCACCTGTCTGTGGCACTAAGTGTCTCAGGGTCACTGACCAGTGGGTCCCACTGGTCAGGTTTGACCTGGACCACGCCTTGTTGACTTGCTGACATCACACCAACGTCATGCTGACGTAGGAAATGCTTTTTTGGTTTTTCTTATTCAGAAATGATTTAGAAATTCCAGAAAATAGTTAAAACTTCTAAAAATCATAGAAATTCAACCGTAACTCCAAATGAAATAATTTATATATGAAAAATTATCAGAAAAATCCAATCTATCCATTTATGCTAATTTCATGCATGATCAACCAACTTATACCCACTGTATAAGTGAAAACATGATAATTGCATTTTAAATGCTAAATATGGAGTTTGCATATGAACCCTTGGTCCATATGGACTTCATTTAAATTGTCGCTAGATGCATTAGTGCAAATCATAACATTATTGCCATGTCACATTCATGCATCATATTGTTGCATTGCATTGATTGTGTTTCCTCTCTTTTGCCGGTGTTTGTCCCCTCTCAGTAGATGATGTTCCGATAATTTGATCGATGACACCGATGAAGAACTATACTATCTTCAGAAGTGCCAGGCAAGCAAAAACCCCTTGTTCATTCCGATACAATCCCACTCTCTCGCTCCTGCTCTTTTTTACTGCATTAGGACAACAGCGATTCAACTGTTACATGCTGTGGTAGTTGAACCCGTTTCCTCTGCATTACCTATCATTGCCACAGTAAATAGATGAAACCCACTAGCATGAGTAGGAGTTATTTGAGCCCTGATGTGCCTACTCAATCATGCTTGGTTGTCATGCCTACTACTGCTTAGAGTTGAGTCAGGTCTGATTCATCGAGGATGAATTGGAATGGTGATGAACATGTCCTACTGTGTGTGAGCTAAGTATGTGAACACGATTTGGTAAAGGTAGCGGTGAGAGGCCATGTAGGAGTACATGGTGGGTTGTCTCATTGCAGCCGTCCTCAGGAACTGAGTTCTGTGTCTGTGATCCATGAACAGTTACTACCACACATTGGGCTTCGGGCGCTCCAAGCTCTCTTGACTTATTAATCAACTCGATCTCTGTCCAGGAGTTGCAACTAGTTTCTGGTGTTTGTAGGTAGTGTTAGTAGTCTACCAAGTGGCACTCGATACAGGTGGGCTTGGGACAGACTAGGCACCGTGGCCCGGTGTACCAAGTGGCACCCGGATGGTGGGCTTGGGAACCATGTACACATCGTTTGGGGCCGTAAGCGACACCCCGGCCGGATCTCCTTGCGATGGAACCCGAATAGGCGATAAACCTAGATGAGAGACTTGTGTGGTTAGTCAGGTCGTGGCCGACTCCCTCACCAGGCTTCTGCTTGAAGGTTGCCGAGATACACGACGTGTACATGGTGGTAAGTGGCGAGAGCGTGTGTGAAGAAGTACACCCCTGCAGGGTTATCATTATCTATTCGAATAGCCGGATTCCTCGGGTATGGAAACTTGGACCCCTTGCATAGTTCATAGACAAGTGAAAGTGGATACTCTAAAATGCGCAAGATAAGCGTGAGTGCTATGGATGGCATTCTCGCAGGGAGACGGGAGCGGATCCATAATGGTGTATTGATATGGTGAATATGTGGACTTGTGTGCGCCACCTCAAAAGAGTTACTTGCAGTCGTAGTTCAGGATAGCCACCGAGTCAAAGCTGCCTTGCTACAGTTTAACTCCACCAACCCTTCGTTGATAATGATGCATATGTAGTTAGTTCTGATGTAAGTCTTGCTGAGTACATTTGTACTCACGTTTTGTTTAATTTATGTTTTTGCAGAGAGACTTTAGTCTCGCTTGTAGTTCCACGTGGACTTCGACGTTTAGCTTGTTACCTCAGCTACGATCTTGTACCCTTGGGAGGGTCTGGTAGATAGTCAGGCTCCTCAGCCTTCTTCATTTTTAGTTGTCTGTACTCAGACAAGTTAAGCTTCCGCATGTGCTTTGACTTGTATGCTCCGAATGTTGGGTCATGAGACCCATGTTTGTAATATCTTGCTCCTCGGAGCCTAATGAATAAATACTTGAGGCATAGAGTTATGTTGTGATGCCATGTTGTATTTACACATATCGAGCATATTGTGTGTATGATAGAAATGCTTGGTATGTGTGGGATCCGACAACCTATTTGTTTATCCTTGGTAGCCTCTCTTATGGGGAAATGTGGTCTTGTGCTTCTATGAGCCATAGTAGTCCGCTACAGCCCGGTTCACCGGAGTCCTGCTAGCCCAGCACTACTGCTCCGGAGCACTTGACCGGCCGGCATGTGATTCACTTTGTTCCTGTGTCAGTCCCTTCAGGGAAATGTCACGCGGTGACATCCGGAGTCCTGCCTAGCCTGCTACAGCCCGGTTCACCGGTGTCCTGTTAGCCCAGTGCTACAGCCCGGAATCACACGCTGCTGACCGACATGCTCGATGTTGATTCATGTATGCCTGTCCCCGTAAGTTAGTGCCACTTTGGGTTCACGACTAGTCATGTCGGCCCGGGTTCTCTGTCATATGGATGCTAGCGACACTATCATATACGTGAGCCAAAAGGCGCAAACGGTCCCGGGCCATGGTAAGGCAACACCCGTGGGGATACCGTGCGTGAGGCCGCAAATTGATATGAGGTGTTACAGGCTAGATCGGTGTGACTTAGAATCGAGGCCCTGACAACTTTGGTATCAAAGCCTGACTGCCTGTAGGATTACCAAGCCAAGATGGTCGAAGTCGTGTCTAGAAATGCTTTAGTTATATAAGGGAATTGATTGTGGATGGGAACATAAGGCTCTTTTTACTCCTTATCCTCATGACCTTCTAATCTGAGTCAACCTCTTCTGTTCTACGGGGATTAAGAACTAGGCTTCTCTTCTATCTCTCAGGATGACATGTTACTAAACCGTAGTTGTCTAGGATTGTTGGATTTAAGTCTCAGTCTAGTTTCTACTACTCTAGTGTGTTGTTAGTTGGACTTGGAAACTTGATTTGCGATGTTAAGTGGTTATGCCACCATTTTGCAGGATGCCTCAAATCATTTTGAGCATTTACAGCCGTTATGCTGTCTGAGTCATTCCAGGTTTCTAAATAATCTGATGCATTTGCAAATCCTTCCTCCGTTCCCGATGTCCTTTTGGTCAGAATAAGCACACTAGCCAGTGAGTTGAGGTACTCTGTTGCCTCGACATATATGTTGGAGCTATTAATATGACCCTAGGTGTCTTAGAGAGTCACTTAGTAATCTAGCAATGCTTTGTATTCCCGGTGTGATGATTCTGGCCATCATTCTCGAAAGCATCCCGTGATGCCACTTAGTAGTATGTATTCTATCCCTGGGTTGTAAACCCGAGATTCACTCTACTTACCTCGTGTTGATAGTGTTTGCTAGTTCCTTTAGGATATTAGTAACCTTTGCGATAGTCCTCGAGGTCCGTGGTATTTTCTTCTTCCAAGTACCATGAACTGCTTATGGCATAAGTTCTTTTGAACCAAAAGATCACAATAAGAGTGCTCTTGATGAGTTCTTCATCCTACATTGTGGATCTTCCAGTTCTACCTTTCTACATGGGTTATCCAGAAGAAATGTCGAGCTTTGCTCGACATACTAATCTATGCATCCACAACTCAGAAAGATATACGTTCCTTGAGTTGTCCCTCCTTAGTTGTTTCTGGCCTTCATCTATCAATTGATAGTCGAGGGTATATTATCGCATTCGTTCATCGGTGCCTATCGTTCTTGTGGTCTGTCAAGCCATTCTAGTTCAGAATGACTAGGAGAAACAAACTCCAGTACCTCATCCATTTCTAGGATGGGTCAAAGCAGTTGTATTTCGCAGATCAAATGCAATCAAGCTATTGGTCTGTTCTACCCTGAAGTATTATCCACTTTATGTCAGGAATATCATGAGATTTGCACCATCTCTTACGAATTCTTGTTGCAGTGATACTTCTTGCCATCATTGTTCATTCCTCGGTTTCCATGTTAGCTATAACCGGAATGCTGACAAGTGAACTATGATGTGTGAAATCAATACTCCTAGCAACTCTGTTGCTTGGTAGTTAATGGACAATAATTTTATTCTTAGTGTGTTGGTTATTGAATCATCATCCTAAGATTTATCGTGCCACCTAGTCCATTTTCCCTGGTGCACTCCTCGATCAACGAGTAGGATTGTGTTAATCCATCACTCTCTGGATCACATCGTCTTGCCCTGAAAAGCAAGATTGTTCTCGAGCTTAGTAACATATCGGTGGTTAGTGATTTTCCGAATATCTTCTCGGAAGTGTTACCAGGTTGTCACCTGACCGCTATGTTGAGTTCGTGATCAAGTTGGTTTCTTGTAGCCACCCCTTTCTCCAAGAATCTGTGTTGGATACCCCTGAGCTAATTGGTTAAGCTAAACAACAACTTGGAGAGTTGGAAGATAAAAGCTTGCCTAACTTAGTTCGTTCCAAAGGGATATCCTTGTGTTTGTGTGTTCGTTGAAGAAAGATGATATCTTCATTGATTGATCCTCGTGATCAATTGTTGGATCTATTGTCTTGTACAAACTTTGATTTGAGTGTGGGCTATCCTCAAATCAAATCAGAACCAATGATGCCCATAATGTTATCTTACTCGTGCTTGATCCCTCGAGCATACACCATTATATCTTTGGGTCTGACCAATGCTATCACCGTGTTCACATGATGGTGGAAGTCCAGTGATATGGAAATTCTGATGAGTTGTTGTTGAGCCCATCAACAGCATTTTGTCTCCCCCATGATTCATGTTGAACATTATACTAGTGTTGGAAACTTTATAAGCATTGCCCTCATGTCCCGTTCATGAAGCATATGTCCGGTTGAAAGATGTGACTTCCTCTAATTCATGTGTATATGATGCAAGTTGCCGCCGTGGATTTGAGGAAGCTTGTTTTGCTTCCTTTGGAATCATCCCAAGTTAGTCATGCATGTGCAAAGTATTATATGGTTTGATAGGCTCGCTACCTCCAGTCCATATGTGTCCCTAGCACACCAAGCCACTGACTGATTTGTTCTAGGAGAAGAAGTTCCTTATTAAGAGCATGCCTTATGCAAGGACTTTGTTATCCTCGATGATGGTTCCCCACCTGAACTCGGTAGTGTTTTTATTATAAGACTACTACGTGGTCATGCTTGTCTGGGACAACATGTTCACATGTGTTAGCAGAACCAGCTCATGTTTTGGAGCTTACTACCATAGTCCATTTCTCGAGAATCTCGCAATGCCATCTCGTCAATTTGTGTTGCAAACTTTCATTTTCTTCTAGACTCGATGGGTCTGGAATATCCTGTTACCAACCAGATCTGAATCTCAGGCAGATATGATGGTTGGAACACACTCCAAGAACTATAATATTGGTCTCTCTCTAACCGGTAAAGTGAATGTCGTGGCCAACACACCCAGCCAGAAGACCTATTATTGTGGTATCTTGATTGAGGAAGTTGGCCACCTCCCCATAAGGACTTCGTAGGATTTACTCCAGGAGTTCTTTCTTATGGATCCTTTGTGTTCCGAAGTCCGACCACTACTTGATGACTATGTTGATGCTTTAAAGCATGACCGTGGTAACCAGTACATCAAGGAGAACATTAGAAGCGGAGTGCTAGATGTCTCTCGGTCGATCATCAATATTTCATTCCCTTGGCCTCGCTAAGGTGAAATCTGAGAAAGGGTTGTCTTTCTATGCATCTGCATTGTCCATCACTATTCGTCAAGGTAGTAAGATGTGTTGCCAGGATCCTCGACTCGGATGTTGGTAGAACCTTGATGAATATGGAAATGCTCAAGTTCTTGAGAGCACGCACAAGAAAATTCGTCCATTATGTTGTCTTCAACAAGGTAGTCCACATCATCCATCCTAGTCGGAGTATGCCATTCTTTCGAACCCCTTCCAACGATCGATTGTGTTTACCTCAGGCTGGTATAAAGAGTTTCAATGATCTTTGTATCAAAAGTAATTCTTCCCTAAGGTGTCCCATTATGGAATCATGGCAATTACCTCCTCGCTACTTTGAAACCATGCACCATCCTACTCCAGCGTGGAATTGTTGCCTACCAATTTGAACCCTTGTCATCTATTACCTCCAATCTCTCTTGATGTGTGTTTTGTGTCTCAGCCCAAGAGATGTTTCAACATCTCACTCCATGAGTTGATCTTGAGTGCTCGTTCTTCGAGGAAATCATTTCATGTAGAGTTTCCTTATGTCGTCATCGTGTTGGATGGAGATCTCGAACGCAAAGACGTCAAGATCAATTGGAGAAATGAATCAACATCTTCGATGAGGGCACTTGGATCATGAAGATCGTGCTAGCTTTGTATCCCCTCTGTCTTCTTACCTCACGTCTTGAATCTCGGGACGAGATTCTTGTTTAGTGGGGGTGAGTTGCCACAGCCCTAGCATTGGCCTTGCTTGTCATTGCATCATCATCTTGCATCATGTCTAAATTTCTCAGAAAACTTGAAATGGGGACTGACCAAACCCTAGCACCAAATGAATTCGAATAGGCTCAAATAAAATCACTTCCAATAAACCCAAAGTGACTTCAGGAAAAGTCTATCATTTTTGAAACTGGTGAAAACCTCTGACAAAAATGGGAGCATATTTTCCCTAGGTCATTTCAGGTTATTGGATTAAATCATAAGTATTTGAATTGGAGCATTTAATGGCTATAAATATTTTAAATGCTTCAATAATTCTGAAAGCATTTGAGGGCTATTAGTAAACATTTTAAAAGTGCCCACAAATTTTCTCAGGAGTTTTAAAAATGGTTTAGTATTATTACTAAATCAAAAACAGAAAAGCAAAATAGAAAACAAAAACAAAATAGAAAGAGGGGGAGGACCCAAGGTCCACTTACCCGGCTGGGCCGGCCCACCTGGCCTATGCCAGTCGTCACCCACCTCTGCCAGTAGGCAGATGAGGGACGGCACACAGCGCGCGCGCGGGCGCCACGCTACCAGGCTGCCTGCCTGCGTCGCCTGGCCACCGCGACGCCTCGTGTCTTCTCCCCAGCGCCGCCTCGACCCTCCTCGTCCACTCCCCTCCCCTCTGGTCGCCCCTCTCCTCCTCTGCTCTCTTCCCCGCTGCTGCCCGAGCGCGGCCGTCGCCACCATCGCCAACCACCACGGCCATCGCCCGTCCCTCGACCAATCGCCGTGTCCATCGGCTCCGCCTCATCGTCTTCATCATCCCAGACGAGCCACGCATCCTCGGGCGCCCTACAACATCGCCATCGCCGTCGTCTTCCCCCTCGGGCTCCGACCACTACCGTCGTCGATCCGCCGTCTCCAACACGTCCCCAAGCCCGCTGACCTTCTTTGTCGCATCCTTGTGAGCTCCTACACCTCCCCCCGTGCTCGCCCCCTCTGTTCCCGTTCTCTATCCGTAGCCCCGCCATGGCCGAGCAATCGCTGCCGCCGCCGCGAAGCTCACCTTTGCTAGCCGCCCCGCCAGGGTCGTGCTTTGGGCTTCTCCAGGAACCCGTAGCGCGCCTCAGGTCGTCCGCTCATGCACCGTGTCCCTCTCACCGTGTAAGCAGCAGCTGCGCTGCCGCGGAACTCGACGCCGTCGATGTTCCCGGCCACCCTAGCATCGCCTGAGCCCACCAACCGACGCGCCTCCTTGCTCCGGTTCCAATGCGCCCAGCCGCGCGAGCTCCCGTCGACGGAGCTGGCCAGACGGGCAACGCCGCCGCGTCCTGGTTACGCCGGCGATTAGCCGCCGGTGATGGCAAACTGTTAGGGGCTAATTACCCCACTAACTACCACCTGAGTCAATGACAGACGGGCCCCACTGCCTAACTAACCAGCTAACAAAAATAGTTAAGTTTAATCTAAACACAGTGGCCGCACAAACCAGAGTTGACCTCGCTGATGTGGCAGTTGACCAGACCCACCTGTCTGTGGCACTAAGTGTCTCAGGGTCATTGACCAGTGGGTCCCACTGGTCAGGTTTGACCTGGACCGCGCCCTGTTGACTTGCTGACGTCACACCGACGTCATGCTGACGTAGTAAATGCTTTTCTGGTTTTTCTTATTCAGAAATGATTTAGAAATTCCAGAAAATAGTTAAAACTTCTAAAAATCATAGAAATTCAACCGTAACTCCAAATGAAATAATTTATATATGAAAAATTATCAGAAAAATCCAATCTATCCATTCATGCTACTTTCATGCATGATCAACCAACTTATACCCACTGTATAAGTGAAAACATGATAATGGCATTTTAAATGCTAAATATGGAGTTTGCATATGAACCAATGGTCCATATGGACTTCATTTAAATTGTCGCTAGATGCATTAGTGCAAATCATAACATTATTGCCATGTCACATTCATGCATCATATTGTTGCATTGCATTGATTGTGTTTCCTCTCTGTTGCCGGTGTTTGTCCCCTCTCAGTAGATGACGTTCCGATAATTTGATCGATGACACCGATGAAGAACTATACTATCTTCAGAAGTGCCAGGCAAGCAAAACACCCTTGTTCATTCCGATACAATCCCACTCTCTCGCTCCTGCTCTCTTTTACTGCATTAGGACAACAACGATTCAACTGTTACATGCTGCGGTAGTTGAACCCCTTGCCTCTACATGACCTGTCATTGCCACAGTAAATAGATGAAACCCACTAGCATGAGTAGGAGTTGTTTGAGCCCTGATGTGCCTACTCATTCATGCTTTTTTGTCATGCCTGCTACTGCTTAGAATTGAGTCAGGTCTGATTCATCGAGGATGAATTGGAATGGTGATGAACATGTCCTACTGTGTGTGAGCTAAGTATGTGAACACGATTTGGTAAAGGTAGCGGTGAGAAGCCATGTAGGAGTACATGGTGGGTTGTCTCATTGCAGCCGTCCTCAGGAACTGAGTTCTGTATCTGTGATCCATGAACAGTTACTACCACACATTGGGCTCCGGGCGCTGCAAGCTCTCTCGACTTATTAATCAACTCGATCTCTGTCTAGGAGTTGCAACTAGTTTCTGGTGTTTGTAGGTAGTGTTAGTAGTCTACCAAGTGGCACTCGATACAGGTGGGCTTGGGACAGACTAGGCACCGTGGCCCGGTGTACCAAGTGGCACCCGGATGGTGGGCTTGGGAACCCTGTACATATCGTTTGGGGCCGTAAGCAACACCCCGGCCGGATCTCCTTGCGGATGGAACCCGAATAGGCGATAAACCTGGACGAGAGACTTGTGTGGTTAGTCAGGTCGTGGCCGACTCCCTCACCAGGCTTCCGCTTGAAGGTTGCCGAGATACACGACGTGTACATGGTGGTAAGTGGCGAGAGCGTGTGTGAAGAAGTACACCCCTGCAGGGTTATCATTATCTATTCGAATAGCCGGATTCCTCGGATATGGAAACTTGGACCCCTTGCATAGTTCATAGACAAGTGAAAGTGGATACTCTAAAATGCGCAAGATAAGCGTGAGTGCTATGGATGGCGTTCTCGTAGGGAGACGGGAGCGGATCCATAGTGGTGTATTGATATGGTGAATATGTGGACTCGTGTGCGCCACCTCAAAAGAGTTACTTGCAGTCGTAGTTCAGGATAGCCACCGAGTCAAAACTGGCTTGCTGCAGTTTAACTCCACCAACCCTTCGTTGATAATGATGCATATGTAGTTAGTTCTGATGTAAGTCTTGCTGAGTACATTTGTACTCACGTTTTGTTTAATTTATGTTTTTGCAGAGAGACTTCAGTCTCGCTAGTAGTTCCACGTGGACTTCGACGTTTAGCTTGTTACCTCAGCTACGATCTTGTACCCTTGGGAGGGTCTGGTAGATAGTCAGGCTCCTCAGCCTTCTTCATTTTTAGTTGTCTATACTCAGACAAGTTAAGCTTCCGCATGTGCTTTGACTTGTATGCTCTTAATGTTGGGTCATGAGACCCATGTTTGTAATATCTCGCTCCTCGGAGCCTAATGAATAAATACTTGAGTCGTAGAGTTATGTTGTGATGCCATGTTGTAGTTACACATATCGAGCATATTGCGTGTATGATAGAAATGCTTGGTATGTGTGTGATCCGACAACCTAGTTGTTTATCCTTGGTAGCCTCTCTTATGGGGAAATGTAGTCTTGTGCTTCCATGAGCCATAGTAGTCCGCTACAGCCCGGTTCACCGGAGTCCTGCTAGCCCAGCACTACTGCTCCGGAGCACTTGACCGGCCGGCATGTGATTCACTTCGTTCCTGTGTCTGTCCCTTCGGGGAAATGTCACGCGGTGACATCCGGAGTCCTGCCTAGCCTGCTACAGCCCGGTTCACCGGAGTCCTGTTAGCCCAGTGCTACAGCCCGGAATCACACGCTGCTGACCGACATGCTCGATGTTGATTCATGTATGCCTGTCCCCGTAAGTTAGTGCCACTTTGGGTTCACGACTAGTCATGTCGGCCCGGGTTCTCTGTCATATGGATGCTAGCGACACTATCATATACGTGAGCCAAAAGGCGCAAACGGTCCCGGGCCATGGTAAGGCGACACCCGTGGGGATACCGTGCGTGAGGCCGCAAAGTGATATGAGGTGTTACAGGCTAGATCGGTGTGACTTAGAATCAGGGTCCTGACATTTCAGCATTGAATATACCTCAGGAATGGTCTTTTCCATCCCATGCATATTGAAGTTCATCACAAAGCTCTTGTAGCTCAGTGGAAGCTACTGAAGGATTCTGTCAATGACCGCGTCATCCGGGAGATTAACTCCTAGCTGAGTCAAGCGGTTATGCAACCTAGACATTTTGAGTATGTGCTCACTGACAGAACTATTTTCCTCCATCTTACAACTGAAGAACTTGTCGGAGACTTCATATCTCTCGACCCGGGCATGAGCTTGGAAAACCATTTTCAGCTCTTCGAACATCTCATATGCTCTGTGTCGCTCAAAACGCTTTTGGAGCCCCGGTTCTAAGCTGTAAAGCATGCCGCACTGAACAAGGGAGTAATCATCAGCACGTGACTGCCAAGCGTTCATAACGTCTTGGTTCTCTGGGATGGGTGCGCCACCTAGCGGTGCTTCTAGGACATAATATTTCTTGGCAGCTATGAGGATGATCCTCAGGTTCCGGACCCAGTCCGTATAGTTGCTGCCATCATCTTTCAGCTTGGTTTTCTCTAGGAACGCGTTGAAGTTGAGGGCAACATTAGGGTGAGCCATTTGATCTACAAGACATAGTGTAAAGATTTTAGACTAAGTTCATGATAATTAAGTTCATCTAATCAAATTAATTAATGAACTCCCACTCAGATAGACATCCCTCTAGTCATCTAAGTGAAACATGATCCGAGTCAACTAGGCCGTGTCCGATCATCACGTGAGACGGACTAGTCAACATCGGTGAACATCTTCATGTTGATCATATCTTCTATATGACTCGTGATCGACCTTTCGGTCTTCCGTGTTCCGAGGCCATGTATGTACATGCTAGGCTCACCAAGTCAACCTAAGTGTATTGCGCGTGTAAATCTGGCTTACACCCGTTGTATTCGAACGTTAGAATCTATCACACCTGATCATCACGTGGTGCTTCGAAACAACGAACCTTCGCAACGGTGCACAGTTAGGGGGAACACTTTCTTGAAATTATTACGAGGGATCATCTTATTTAAGCTACCGTCGTTCTAAGCAAATAAGATGCAAAACATGATAAACATCACATGCAATCAAATAGTTACATGATATGGCCAATATCATTTGCTCCTTTTGATCTCCATCTTCGGGGCTTCATGATCATCATTGTCACCGGCATGACACCATGATCTCCATCATCGTGTCTTCTTGAAGTTGTCTCGTCATCTATTACTTCTACTACTATGGCTAACGCTTTAGCAATAAAGTAAAGTAATTACATGACGTTTATGTTGACACGCAGGTCATAAATAAATAAAGACAACTCCTATGGCTCCTGCCGGTTGTCATACTCATCGACATGCAAGTCGTGATTCCTATTACAAGAACATGATCAATCTCATACATCACATATATCATTCATCACATCCTTTTGGCCATATCACATCACACGGCACATGCTGCAAAAACAAGTTAGACGTCCTCTAATTGTTGTTGCAAGTTTTTATGTGGCAGCTATAGGTTTCTAGCAAGAACGTTTCTTACCTACGCAAAAACCACAACGTGATATGCCAATTTCTATTTACCCTTCATAAGGACCCTTTTCATCGAATCCGATCCGACTAAAGTGGGAGAGACAGACACCCGCTAGCCACCTTATGCAACTAGTGCATGTCAGTCGGTGGAACCAGTCTCACGTAAGCGTACGTGTAAGGTTGGTCCGGGCCGCTTCATCCCACGATGCCACCGAATCAAGATAAGACTAGTAACGGCAAGCAAATTGACAATATCCACGCCCACAACTGCTTTGTGTTCTACTCGTGCATAGAAACTATGCATAAACCTGGCTCTGATACCACTGTTGGGGAACATAGAAGAATTTTACAATTTTCTACGCATCACCAAGATCAATCTATGGAGTCATCTAGCAACGAGGGAGAGGGGAGTGCATCTACATACCCTTGTAGATCGCGCGCGGAAGCGTTCAAGAGAACGGGGTTGATGGAGTCGTACTTGTCGTGATCCAAATCATCGATGACCCAGCGCCGAACGGACGCCACCTCCGCGTTCAACACACGTACGGTTGGGAAGACGTATCCTCCAACTTGATCCAGCAAGGGGGAAGGAGAGGTTGATGAAGATCCAGCAGCACGACGGCGTGGTGGTGGAAGCAACGGTGATCTCGGCAGGGCTTCGCCAAGCTCAGGGAGAGGGAGGAGTGTCACGGGAGGGAGAGGGAGGCGCCAGGGGCTAGGGTACGACTGCCCTCCCTCCCCCCACTATATATAGGACCCCTAGGGGGGGCGCCGGCCCTAGGAGATGCAATCTCCAAGGGGGGCAGCGGCCAAGGGGTGGAGTGCCCCCCAAGCCAAGTGGGGCGCCCCCACCCCTAGGGTTTCCAACCCTACGCGCAGGGGGAGGCCCAAGGGGGGCGCACCAGCCCACTAGGGGCTGGTTCCCCTCCCACTTCACCCATGGGGCCCTCCGGGATAGGTGGCCCCACCCGGTGGACCCCCGGGACCCTTCCGGTGGTCCCAGTACAATACCGTTTACCCCCGAAACTTTCCCGATGGCCGAAACTCGACTTCCTATATATAAATCATCACCTCCGGACCATTCCGGAACTCCTCGTGATGTCCGGGATCTCATCCGGGACTCCGAACAACTTTCGGGTTATTGTATACTAATATCTCAACAACCCTGGCGTCACCGAACCTTAAGTGTGTAGACCCTATGGGTTAGGGAGACATGCAGACATGACCGAGACGACTCTCCGGTCAATAACCAACAGCGGGATCTGGATACCCATGTTGGCTCCCACATGCTCCTCGATGATCTCATCGGATGAACCACGATGTCGAGGATTCAATCAATCTCGTATACAATTCCCTTTGTCAATCGGTACGTTACTTGCCCGAGACTCGATCGTCGGTATCCCAATACCTCGTTCAATATCGTTACCGGCAAGTCACTTTACTCATACCGTAATGCATGATCCCGTGATCAACCACTTGATCACATTGAGCTCATTATGATGATGCATTACCGAGTGGGCCCAGAGATACCTCTCCGTCATACAGAGTGACAAATCCCAGTCTCGATTCGTGCCAACCCAACAGACATTTTGGGAGATACCCGTAGTGTACCTTTATAGTCACCCAGTTACGTTGTGACGTTTGGCACACTCAAAGCAGTCCTACGGTATCCGGGAGTTGCACAATCTCATGGTCTAAGGAAATGATACTTGACATTCGGAAAAGCTATAGAAAACGAACTACACGATCTTTGAGCTATGCTTAGGATTGGGTCTTGTCCATCACATCATTCTCCTAATGATGTGATCCCGTTATTAGTGACATCTAATGTCCATAGTCAGGAAACCATGACTATCTTTTGATCAACGAGCTAGTCAACTAGAGGCTCACTAGGGACGTGTTGTGGTCTATGTATTCACACATGTATTACGATTTCCGGATAACACAATTATAGCATGAATAATAGACAATTATCATGAACAAAGAAATATAATAATAACCATTTTATTATTGCCTCTAGGGCATATTTCCAACAGTGAGGTTGGCGTTTCTCGTCATGTGGCGGGATTTTGTGTCACGTGCTTCAGATCCATGCAAAGTTTCAACAACAACGACTGCAGCTCCACGGCACTGGTCCTTAGGGGCACGTGCACAAAAACTTACTAGTTGTCATTGAAAGGGTCAAGTCGGCTCCAGTAAGGGAGCGGCGATGGGGGTGCATCAACGGGTCATTCTGAAGGCAGTAGTTGTCATTGGGGGTCTTGAATCTTGGTAATTTGTAATATGCTTCAAATGCTTTGTACTTTTTGGTGGAATTTTATAATAGATCTGATCCCTTTCGAAAAAAGAAGGAAGGAATAATGTTGGAAAACCGAAAGAAATTTACATATCTGAATCCAGGCGGGTTGTTTTCATCACAAGGAACCTAAACATCTAAGCTATGCTTAGTTAGCAATCGGTGATGTGGTCTATGCATAAGCGCATAATTGATAATCCCAATTATCCATCTTCGACTTATCAAGGTATAGAAACAATACATCAGTTATTCTATGAAAACTCATAAAATCTGGTGTTCACATTCAAAACTGACTAAAAGAGAGTGAACTACCTCAGTTGGATGTGTAAAAGGTTATGTGAGATGTATCTTGGGTAGGTTGGCTAAAAACCCTACTTGAGAAAGGATAAATAGGAATTTTCACCTAATCATTAGATTACAAATACACATGGTCAATTAAAGCAAGAATTTGAGAAGTATCATTTCCACTATAATATCAACCCAATGAGGGATCAAGGCGAGTGTTACTTTAAGCATTCGTGAAAGTGCTATCATGCCCTTAAATCATATTTTGATGTTGATGACAAGATACATATAAGGGACTAATTATGTTTACTAAGTGAATACATGGGATATTAGTCTCCTCGGGATCTTTGTGTAGGGATCATAGACACATCAAATGAGTTATGACTCAAGAAGATGACAACAAGAGAAGAGGCGTAGGCTCTTTTTATGTAAATCTTGAGTTATAGGGATCCCACACTACTAATAGGGGATTCATGTGTATGTTGAAGATTTGCTCAAGTTCATCTTCATGTCACCATCTTCCTACAGGTACACTGTCACAAACTAGGTTTTGGATACTCTCCCCACCGTACAAAACTCCTTAGCCAAAACCTATGGTCAATTGATCTCTCTCTGTGTTCTTTGCTAGATCAACCAGACCAGGTCCCGGATCATCCAGACATTGGTCGGATCATCCGAACCTTGTCCCAGATCATCCGTCTAGAGCACCAAGAAGCAAAAGAAACTCACCTCTAAAGCCGGATCAACCGGAGTATGTGCTGGATCATCCAGCTAAGCTTCAAGGAACTAACAAAAACTTCTCCCTAGAGCCGAATCATCTGGATAGGTGTCTGGATGTCCGGATCATCCGGATGGACTTCAAGATCATCTGGGCTCCTCATGAACTCCACTTTCACAAGCGTCCCTGATACGTCTCCAACGTATCTAAAACAAAATAAAAATAATGAAGTTTTCTACGAAAGAATGAATTAGTGGTTTTGGTATTACCCTTTAAGAAAAAATGAAATAAAAACTAAAACAAAATCAAAATAATGAGGTTTTCTAAGGAAGAATGAATTAGTGACATTGGTATTACCTTTAATAAGAAATAAAATGAAAAATAAAAACTAAAACAAACAATAACAAAATTTTCACACAATACAAACATAAATTACGCTTTTCTAAAATATATGCAAGAATAATTATATAATAGTGAAATTTCCAAAAATATCTTAATAAGAAAAGAATTAGTGGCATTGGTATTATTACCTAAAAATAACTAAGGGAAAAATAAGATAATGAATTTTTATATGAAACAATGAATTAATGGCATTGGTATTACACTTTAAAAGAAAAGAAAGAAAAATTTGCCCATAATTTTGCACTGAAATGCACTTTTTTGTAGTATGCAAAAATTAATCATATAATAGTAAAATTTCGCATATATATTTGCACAATATTTTCCCATACATATTTACATTCACCCAACATCCCAAAAATACACACATAAATAACCGACTAATAAAGAAAAAGAAAAAGAAAAGGAGATAGGGGAGGACTTGGGCATACATGTAACGGGCTTTAGCCTGTTTAGGAATTGACTGGCCCAACTATGTGGTCAGTCAAGAAAACTGACACAAAACAACTCCTATACAGACCAAAAGAGCACAAATCTTAAAGCAGAATCAACGGCCAAAGAAATCAACCGACCCAAAATCAAATTTCAGGCGACTTACACATAGCTAAAGTGAATAAATATACATCCTCCATTGAGAAAGCTTGAAACACACCCATCTATTACGTTGGCAGAAATTAAAGGTGGTAGTCACAATACTCTCAGCAGGAGAAGCCAACATACTCAGCGTGTTGAGCTCTCAATATGAGTTTAATATTGTTAGGAATGTCGTCATGTTTAACTTATAATTAATTTAGTAGGAAAATTGTTAATTTCTTCAGCATTAAATCCATGATAACAAAATCCAAACATTGTTATATTTAGTAATCTGTTAGTCAAATGAGGTTTTTTTAACTTGTTTCGACAGATTATACCAAAACATGTAGTAAACAAACATGACAGATAAAATTGCAGAGGAGAATGAAATTATCATAATCCATGGCAATGCCGCGCAGCATAATCTACAGTGCCTGCGCGCAGTCATAATCTAGTTCTAGATTGATATTCTCAAAAAAAAAAACTACTGTAACATCTGTTGGAAAGCATCTCTGCTGCACGCATTGCAAGGACTGCTCGAGCTTATGATGAGAATGGTTTTTCCGTTCCCGGCCATACGGTTCGTCTGCCAGGCGGAGCCATAGCTTGCATGCCAATTGGCAAGCAGGATAAGGTGGGGACGATGGCGCTGCTCAATCCCAGTGACATGCATGCAACAGGCACACACGATGCTTTGGCAACTTTACCGGGTGGAGGGCTGCGTTTACACCATCTTCTACTCCAACACTGCAACGTAGAGTGCTCCAGTGAAGGATAGAGTTATATATGTCACGCGTGTGGAGCTTCTCTTCTTTGCACCAAGATTAAAGGAAAGGTGCCAATGTTCAGAACCAACAAAGTACTCCATTAGTTGCATTCCTTAAAAATAAAAAGAATCTGCAACAAGTACCGTGGAAAAAGATATAGCAACGTAGTACTTAAAACCGAGAAAATAAATACGTGTCCTCCATTTAGAAAGCTTGAAACACGTCCATCTAGTATATAGTAGTAGGAGTACCCGATTGAGCGTTGGCAGAAATTTAAAGGTAGTTGTCACAGTAGTCTCACCAGGAGAAACCAAAATACTCTCAGCATGTGATCATGAAGAAATCGCCTTGAACTAATTATATCTCGACGCGTCTACCCCCTACGTGATCAGTATTTAGAAAAAGCTAAAGCCTGCAGATGGTGACAAGAGCTGCTGGTTCGGCTCACTCGAGGCGAAGCCCACCTCCACCTCCACTCGTTGGGAGAAATTTCCAGGAAGCTTCATAGCTTCCTTATAAGTGTAGGCATGCAGACCTCCACATGACTCTATCGTCCTTTATTTCCTTTCTCGGCAATGAAACTGACCTCGCATTTTTATATCTTTTATACTCCACTTAATTCTGGTTGACAGCGGTTTTGCCCCGATCGAATCGAGCCGTTGCTTCCAGTAGACATCCCCTACTAAATCTCTCTCTCTCTCTCTCTCTCTCGAAGTTATTAGGTTCATGTCAAGATATTAATAGTACGTGGGATTAAAGTTAATGCATCAGCGTTTTTGGCGGAAATAGATGGTCAACCAAAGTGTTTCATCGCAGCCAGAAGATTGTGAATAAAACAATATATCTCCCATCCAGCCTCGACGCCAGACTAAATAGTTGTTTCTTCTTGCGAAAGTGTTGATTACGATTATAGAAGGATAACGATACTACTCGTACGTTTGGCCCAGCATGTATTATTTGCACTTGTGCTGATAGTACTAGCTAGACGACGAGAGGTTCGTGGCGCCAGGCGAGCCAGCTACCACGAGAGCCAAATTGCTGCGCTGCCTACCTCGGTCCTACGAGACCAAAGGATTACAGAGTCAAGATCGCTAAGGCCTAGCCAGCCCGCGCGCGTCTTGAGTTACTGCGTACTCCCTCCAATTCATATTAATTTTAATTCCTGATTTACTAGTACAAATTGTACTAAATCAAGAACAATTAATATGGATGAGAGGTGTACTAAATCAACGACAATTCACAGGGATCCAAGGAGTAGAACATAGCCAGTGCTAGCTATGGTGGCGTACGGTGCTCTCTGCTCCCGAATCATGGAAGCCTAACTAAACAGAAAATCAATTAGGTTGACATATGATATTTTATATACTCCCTCCAATCCAAAAAAAGGACCGTGACTTCAGTTCAGCTTTACAAAGCCACGACACTTTTTTTTATCAGAGGGAGTATATATCACCAGGTACTTTTGAGTTCATCATTAATTTCCACATTAAGCAAAAAGAATCCGGATTTAAACAGTCATTCGATTCAAATTCAATTGTGTATAGTATGTTTGGCTACAGTCACTCACTGGATTTATGTAACACCCCGGATGTAACCTATCTTATTTGTATTCCAACTCTTGCCGTTTCCGGCACTAAGTTATTTTATTTCCTCGTTGTCGGGTTTTTGTCTCCGTGTGTTTTGTCTTTGTCATGCGTCTCATATCATGTCATCATGTCCATTGCTTTTGCATACGCGTTCGTCTCATGTATCCGAGCATTTTCCCCGTTGTCCGTTTTGCATTCCGGCGCTCCTATGTCCTCCGGTGGTCCTTTCTACCTCTTTTCGTGTGTGGGTGTTAAACGTTTCTGGATTGGACCGAGACTTGCCATGCGGCCTTGGTTTACTACCGGTAGACCGCCTGTCAAATTTCGTACCATTTGGACTTCGTTTGATACTCCGACGGTTAACCGAGGGACCGAAAAGGACTCGTGTGTGTTGCAGCCCAACAACCCTCCAAAGTGGCCCAAAACCCACCTGAACCTGTTCCATCATCTAGACCGTTCGATCACGATCGCGTGGCCGCAAACCGCACCTCATTTGAAGCTTCCTAACTCTTCCTACCTCTATAAATAGGCCTCCTCCCGAAATTTTCGGATCTCCCCACCCCTAACCCTAGAAAATCCGCTCCTCCGCGCACCGGACGTGTCCGGCCCGCGCCGGACAATGTCTGCCGCCGCCCGCAGCCAACCGGGACGTGCCACGTGTCCCGGCTGGTCTCCTCCCGCCGAAGCCCGGGCCGCGCCCCGCGTGGCCACCCGCCTTTCAGCGCCGCCCGTGCTCCACCCGGCGTTGCCCTTCGCCGTCCTGCCGCCGACCTCGGACGCCGGCAAGCTCCGCAAGTCCTGCCGCCGCTAGCCCAAGCCCCGCGTCGCCCGGAGCCCGCCGCCTCACCGCCGCCCTCGTTCGCCGTCGCCAAGCGCCGCGCCGGCTCCGCGAACCTCTTCTTCGGCGAGCGCCAAGTCCGGCGACCTCGACTCCGGATGGCCATCCTCGGGCGCCGCGCCAGCTACAGTGCCCGGCCAGATCTGGATCCAGTTTTCTCCTCGGTTGACTTTTCCTCCCCGAAACTCTAGATTTTTTGCAATCTTTGACGCATCATAACTTCCTCATCGTAGCTTCGATTCGTGCATGTAGAATATCAAAATGTTCGCCTCGACGAGTACATCATTTCATATCATTACATCATTTTCATTTGAGCTCATCTTGATGCCCGAAATGCTGTTGGAAGAGCGCTATGTGATGATAGTTTTAGATCTGTTTCAGCAAATGCACTTTTGTCATTTTTGCCATGATTAATGTGTGCATGCTATGATCCTGAGATCTACATGTGTTTTGAAATATGTCATGTCATCTTTACAGGGGTGTATGCTATGTATTTTTGTGAACTTTGTAGTGACTAGCACAAGCATGCAAAGTAGCTTACTCAATGATGCTGATTTCAGGGACTTAGAATTTCACTAAGTCCCTGTCCTGTTATTGTTTTATGCCATATGTTCATGTTGTTTTCTAGTGATCCGTGCATCTTTTGAGCATGTTCAGTAAGGATGTTTTGTAGATAATGTTGTGCTATATCCATCCATGTCTTTGTTTGCAATTATGGAGCACCCTAACTTGAGTCAATCGAGCTCTACTTTTGCTATAAAATGTTCCTGGCAGATTGTTAACATGTTTAGTAATTTTGCCGAGCTTGTTGTTGTTGATCTGTGCATGCTATGTTGTTGTTCTTGCCATGTCTAGCTTCTATGCCATGTCTATTTGCTGGGTGTATGATTATTTTGTCATGCAATGCCTCGTAGTGAGTGCATCGAGCTCGTAAACATGCCTACTTGTTAACTGTTTTGCATGCTCCAGTTCTTCACTAAGTCTGAATTTCTTTATGTTTTTGCTATGTTCACATGCTTGCAATTGTATTTTCTGATCCCTTTTGGCTCATGGTCACTAAGGGACATTTGTTATATGCTTTGAGTAGCTTCATGCATGCCTTGCTTTGCCATGATATGTTCCTGTAGCATGTAGTTATCGTGCTCAAAACATTGCTTCCTGATGATAAATTCCTGACATGTGTTAATTTCACCAAGTCTGAAACCAGTAATCTTTTGCACTTTTCCATGCTTGTTTGAGCTTGCTATTGAGTGAATTAGCCGTAGCTCAGTGTTCATCTTTTGTCAAGCATCATGAGTGGATCCCTGCCATGTATTTTTTTTCCATGTTTGAGTGCAGTAGCTTATTTATCTTGATGCTTTAGAAGGCTACTTGCTGTTTATCGCAGACCAGTGCCATATTTGTTTTGCTTGCCATTTCCAAACCGTGCATCCGATTCCGGTGATCTTTATATCGATTTCGACCAAAATCACCTCACCATTCCAGTGGCACTCTTGGATTTCCAAGTTGAGGCCAGGTTAAATCATTCCTTTCCAAATCATGCATTTATATCACATGTTGCATCCCGCATATCATACCATGTCTGCATCATGTTGTTTGAGCATTGCACGTGGTTGATTGTGTTCCTTTTTGCTTGTTGTTATTGCTTGGGTAGAGCCGGGAGACGAGTACGTGATCGAGGAGCCCGTTGAGTACGCTTTCGAGGATCAAGGCAACTCTGAGAACTTTGCAGGCAAGATGACCATACCCTCGAAATCACTTATATCTTTGCTTGCTAGATGCTCGCTCTTTTGCTATGCCTATGCTACGATGCCTACCACTTGCTTATCATGCCTCCCATATTGCCATGTCAAACCTCTAACCCACCTTGTCCTAGCAAACCGTTGTTTGGCTATGTTACCGCTTTGCTCAGCCCCTGTTATAGCGTTGCTAGTTACAGGTGAAGATTGGAGATCGTTCCTTGTTGGGACATGTTTATTGTTGGGATATCACCATATTATCTTATTTATCTTAATGCACCTATATACTTGGTAAAGGGTGGAAGGCTCGGCCCTATGCCTGGTGTTTTGTTCCACTCTTGCCGCCCTAGTTTCCGTCATATCGGTGTTATGTTCCCGGATTTTGCGTTCCTTACACGGTTGGGTTATAATGGGAACCCCTTGACAGTTCGCCTTGAATAAAACTCTTCCAGCAATGCCCAACATTGGTTTTACCATTCGCCACCTAGCCTTTTCCCTTGGGTTTCGTGGACTCAAGGGTCATCTTTATTTTAACCCCCCCCCCGGGCCAGTGCTTCTCTAAGTGTTGGTCCAACTGAGCGATGTCCGGGGCTACCAGGGGCAACTCTGGGCTGGCCTACCCGACGTCTTGCTCATCCGGTGTGCCCTGAGAACGAGATATGTGCATCTCCTATCGGGATTTGTCGGGACATCTGGGTGGTGTTGCTGGTTTAGTTTTACCATTGTCGAAATGTCTTGTAACCGGGATACCGAGTCTGATCGGATTGTCTTGGGAGAAGGAATATCCTTCGTTGACCGTGAGAGCTTGTGATGGGCTAAGTTGGGACTCCCTTACAGGGATTTGAACTTTCGAAAGCCATGCCCGCGGTTATGGGCAGATGGGAATTTGTTAATGTCCGGTTGTAGATAACCTGAAACTTAACTTAACTAAAATGCACCAACCGCGTGTGTAACCGTGATGGTCTCTTCTCGGCGGAGTCCGGGAAGTGAACACGGTGTTGGAGTAATGCTTGACGTAGGTTGTTCTAGGATCACTTCTTGATCATAGTTCATCGACCGTGCCTTTGCTTTCTCTTCTCGCTCTCTTTTGCGTATATTAGCCACCATATATGCTAGTCACTTGCTGCAGCTCCACATCATACCTTTACCCTTCCTATAAGCTTAAATAGTCTTGATCGCGAGGGTGTGAAATTGCTGAGTCCCCGTGACTCACATATTCCTTCCAAAACCAGATGCAGGGACCGATGATACCGCTCCAGGTGATTCAACTGAGCTCAAGTGGTTGTTCGATGAGGACTCAGGACGATACTACGTGTCTTTCCCAGATGATCAGTAGTGGTGCCCAGTTGGGGCGATCGGGGACTTTGTCGCATTTGGGGGTTGATCTTTATTATGGTTCCGTAGTCGGACCTTGAGTGTATTGGATGAATGTAATGACTTATTTATGTATTTGTGTGACGTGGCGAGTGTAAGCCAACTATGTACCTTTCCCTTTATTATTTACATGGGTTGTTGTGAAGATTACCTCACTTGCGACATTGCTTTCAATGCGGTTATGCCTCTAAGTCGTGCTTCGACACGCGGGAGATATAGCCGCATCGAGGGCATTACAAGTTGGTATCAGAGCCTTCCCCGACCTTAGGAGCCCCTGCTTGATCGAATCATTGGCGTTGTTGAGTCTAGAAAAATATTTTGAGTCATTTAGGACTTATATATATCGGAGAGTTAGGAATTCTTTTTACTCCTCAGTCCCTTTGTCGCTCTAGTGAGGCATCCTGACGTAGAGTTTTGACTCTTCTCTTCTCAAATTTCACTAAAAAAATTTAGGATCACGCGGGTATCTTGGAATCGTTCCATTGGTTTTGTGACGAGAACATTGTTCTTGGTGCCTCCTGACATTTAGGGGTTGTGGCAGTGTCCCGGGGAGTTGAGCACCGAGGTGTTGTCATCACAATTTTATCGTTGAGATTCTGGAATACCTGAGTTTCGCCGACATCAAAAATCTCTTTTATGCAGTTGTTGGTGAGATAACCTCGACGCCACCCAGTACTGGGGCGGAAGTTCGGGAGTATTGCCATAACTCATATAACGGATGCTTTTCGAAGGTTGAGGTAAATGATTTCCGAAGTTTTCTTGGTTATGTGTTGAAGGATGGATACAGCTGGATGTAGGATTTGCTAGCTTTGGGTGAGATATTATGCTTCCCCTGTATCCCCAACACCTGATTGCATAACCGGAAAGGTTCGGAAGTTTCATAGGTGGGAATTCATGTAGCTCTAGTATTTCTTCCGCAAATATTTGGTTTGTGATTGGGTAATCCTCACCAAGCATTTGTTCTTGTCCGTACCTTGTTGTTTTATTCTTCTACCTCTATCTAAGTGGCTTCTCAATTTATGGAAATGTGACCATTTCAATTGGAATGCATTCGTTCATTTTGTTCGGATGTGAAGACTATAAGTTGCAATTTCTATCTGTTGGATTCAGCTTCAATATTTGTCTGTCAAGATGCTAACGGATGTCACCCTCTCCAAGATGGCTCCTCCAACGCGCACGACTCCGAATCCTGATCCGCCACCACCACCACCACCTCCGCCTCCGGAGGCATGGCAAGTTGTGATGGCCGCTACCAATGCAAACACGTAGCTGATCATGCAGCTCTTGCAAGAGCGCAACCAAGGGAATCATGGCCATGGCAACAATCAGAATCAGTTTGCTACACTCAACTAATTCCTCGCTAATCAGCCAAAGACCTTCAGCAACTGTGTCGAGGCCTCAGACGCTGATGATTGGCTCGTGGATATCTGCAAGCATTTCGAGTGCAGCAACGTCAGCACTGAGGACTTTGTCAAGTTTGCCTCCTTCCAACTCAAAGACCAAGCTGCAGAATGGTTTCAGCAATACAAATATTCCAAAGGAGGCCGTGTGATTACCTGGGATGAATTCCGTCAAGACTTCAAAGCTTATCACATGCCTCAGAGTGTTGTTGAAAGCAAGCGTGAGGAATTCTACAACTTGAAGAAAGGCAGCTTGTTTGTTTACCAGTATAACATTCTGTTCCAGAGGCTCGCTCGTTTCGCCAAGCAGGACGTCCCTGACGAGAAGAGCATGATTTATCAGTTCAGGGTGGCCTCATAGAAGATCTCCAACTAGCTCTCGTCCTTTTTGAGGCGAAGAAGTACGATGAGTTCTACAATATGGCAATGAAGCAAGATACTGCTCAACTCAAGTGTGATGCTTCCAAGAAGCGAGTCAGAGATGCGACTCCTTCCTCAACTCAAGTGGCTTCTAAGCAGCAAAAGTATTGGCTGCCTTCTCCTCCATTCCGTCAGCCTTATCAGCAGAAGGGCAAAGGTGACAATGGATCTTCCCCCCCCCCCAACCCAGGCTTTCAGAACAAGACTTCGTCTCAAGCTCCCAGATCAAGTGCTCCGTATCACCGTCTGCTCTCGGAGGTCACGTGTAACAAGTGTCAGCAGAAGGGTCACTATGCCAAAAAATGCTTCAATCAGAGGCGTCTTCCTCCTCCTCCTGTGAGATCTGCCAGCACCGCAGTGGTCAAGCATAACCCCAAGTCTGCTAAGATCAACATGATGAATGCAGCTCAGGCAGAGGACTCGTCAGATGTTATTATGGGTAACCTCCTGTTAACGACATTCCTGCAAGAGTTCTTTTCGATACTGGTGCATCTTTTTCATTCTTATCGAAGCCTTTTGCATCCATGCATGAGGTGCATACTGTTGATTTGCCTAAGCCGATAGCGGTTTCTTCTCTGGGTTTGTTCATGAACACCAAAATGATGGCTCCGGATGTTACTATCACATTGGGCGACTATAAGTTTCTTTCTTCCCCAATGGTCCTTGGTAACTCGGATATCGATCTTATTCTTGGAGTGGACTGGCTTTCTAAGCACAAGGCTCAGCTTGATTGTGCTGCCAGGCAGATTCAATTGACTCATTCGTCTGAGGATGTAATTGTTTTTGCCGCAAGGGATGATACCATTCGACTGTTTTCTATCAATGAGAAGGGTGAGCTGGATGCCATCTCTCAAATTCCAGTCGTTTGCGAATATCAAGACGTCTTTCCAGAAGAGCTTCCAGGAATGCCTCCGCACTGGCCAGTTGAATTCGTCATCGATCTTGAGCCTGGCATGGAACCTATTTGCAAACGTCCTTACAAGCTTGGACCTGAAGAGTTGAAGGAGCTGAAGAAACAACTCGATATTCAAGAGCGAATGGGTCTCATCCAACCTAGTTCTTCTCCGTGGGGTTGTGGAGTTCTTTTTGTGAAGAAGAAGGATGGAACAGACCGACTTTGTGTCGACTACCGTCCATTGAACAAGAAGACCATAAAGAACAAGTACCCACTTCCCAACATCAATGAGCTGTTTGAACAACTCAAAGGTGCTCAAGTATTCTCCAAGCTTGATCTCCGTATGGGCTATCATCAGATTCGCATTCGTGAACAAGATATCCCCAAGACAACATTCAGAACAAGCTATGGTTCATATGAATACACTGTCATGTCTTTCGGCCTCATCAACGCTCCTCCAACGTTCTCTCGCATGATGAATTTCATGTTCAACGCCTACACAAATGACTTCGTATTGGTCTACCTCAATGACATTTTGGTCTTTTCCAAGAACAAGGAAGATCATGCCAAGCACTTGCGTTTGATGCTGGATAAGCTCAGAGAACATCAGTTCTATGCCAAGTTTTCAAAGTGCGAGTTTTGGCTCGATGATGTTCTCTACCTTGGGCATATCATCTCTGCCAAGGGCATAACGGTTAATCCTGAGAAGGTGTCTGCAATTGTGAATTGGGAACCACCTCAGAATGTGAAGCAACTCCGTAGCTTCCTTGGTCTCGCAAGCTATTGTCGAAGGTTCATTGAGAACTTCTCAAAGATCACGAAGCCTCTTTCCAACCTTCTCCAGAAGCATGTGAAGTACGTCTGGTCTCCTGAATGTGACATCGCTTTCAACACCCTGAAAGAGAAGTTAGTCACTGCTCCAGTTCTGACTCCTCCTGATGAATCCAAACTGTTCGAGGTCTTCTATGATGCTTCCCTTCAAGATCTTGGTGCAGTGTTGATGCAAGAGAAGAAAGTTGTGGCCTATACCTGTCGCCAGTTGAAGCCCAACGAAAAGAACTACGCCACTCATGACCTCGAGTTGGCGGCAGTTGTTCATGCTCTTTTAACTTGGAGACATCTCTTATTGGGACGAAAAGTGGACATCTTCACTGACCACAAGAGTCTCAAGTACATCTTCACTCAGCCTAATCTCAACCTCAGGCAGACTCATTGGGTCGAAATGATTCAAGAGTATAATCCGAGTATCGAATATACTCCAGGCAAGGCCAATGTAATTGCTGACGCATTGAGTAGGAAGGCTTACTGCAACAGTTTCATTCTCAAGCCTTACCAACCCGAGCTTTGTGAAGCTTTCCGCAAACTCAATCTGCAAGTTGTTCCTCAAGGATTTCTGGCCAACCTCCAAGTCTCTCCTACTTTGGAAGATCAGATTCGTGAGGCTCAACTTCTTGATGCTATGGTGAAGAAGGTGAAGATTGGGATTGCCAAGAGTCAACCCAAGTACAAGTGCTATCGTCTCGATGACAAGGATACTCTATTCTTCGAGGATCACATTGTTGTGCCTAAAGGTGACCTTCGTAAAGTCATTATGAACGAGGCTCACAATTCACTCCTCTCTATCCCCCCTGGAAGTACAAAGATATACCATGACCTCAAGCAGTCGTATTGGTGGACTCGAATGAAGCGCGAGATTGCTCAGTTCGTGAATGAATGTGATGTCTGCAGAAGAGTGAAAGCAGAACACCAACGACCAGTTGGTGTCCTCCAACCTCTTGCCATTCCAGAATGGAAGTTTGACCACATTGAGATGGACTTCGTGACTAGATTTCCAAAGTCCAAGCGTGGCAATGACGCTATCTTCGTTTTCATCGACAAACTCACTAAAGTGGCTCATTTTCTTCTTATCAAAGAATCTATCACAGCGGCTCAATTCGCAGAGCTATATACCTCCCGGATTGTCTCGCTGCACGACATTCCGCAGTTGATATCTTCAGATCGTGGCAGCATCTTCACCTCTAAGTTTTGGGATTCCTTTCAGAAGGCCATGGTCACCAACATTCGCTTCAGCACATCTTTTCATCCTCAAACCAGTGGCCAAGTCAAGTGAGTAAATCAGATTCTTGAAGATATGCTCAGGGCTTGCGTCATCTCTTTCGGTATGAAGTGGGAAGATTGTCTTTCATATGCTGAGTTCTCCTACAACAACAGCTTCCAAGCGAGTTCGGGCAAGGCCCCATTCGAAATTCTCTATGACAGGAAGTGTCGTACTCCTCTTAACTGGTCAGAGACTGGTGAACGTCAACTTCTTGGCAATGACTTGATCACAGAGGCAGAAGAAATGTGCAAAGTCATTCGTCATAATCTCAAAGCCGCGCAATCGCGCTAGAAGAGTTAGTATGATAGCAAGCATCGTGACTTGGCTTTCAAGATCGGAGACCATGTCTACCTCCACGTCTCTCCAATGAAAGGTACTCGTCGCTTCGGTATCAAAGGGAAGCTTGCCCCTAGATATGTGGGTCCTTTCAAGATCGTCAGCAAGAGAGACGATTTCGCCTATCAACTTGAGCTTCCCTCCAACTTTGCAAACGTGCACGACGTGTTTCATGTATCTCAACTCCGCAAGTGTTTCAAGACTCCTGACCGCACCGTCAACTTCGAAGACATTGATCTCCAAGAAGACATGTCTTATCGTGAGCACCCAGTCGCTATTCTTGAAGAAACTGAGCGCAAGACTCGCAACAAGTCTATCAAATTCCTCAAAGTCAAGTGGTCACATCATTCCGACCGTGAAGCCACCTGGGAACGCGAGGATCACCTCCGTTTTGAGTACCCGGAGTTTTTCCAGTCCTAGATCTCGGGAGGAGATCCTTTCATAGTGGTGGAGTGTTGTAACACCCCGGATGTAAACTACCTTATTTGTACTCCAACTCTTGCCGTTTCCGGCACTAAGTTATTTTATTTCCTCGTTGTCGGTTTTTTGTCTCCGTGTGTTTTGTCTTTGTCATGCATCTCATATCATGTCATCATGTGCATTGCTTTTGCATACGTGTTCGTCTCATGTATCCGAGCATTTTCCCCGTTGTCCGTTTTGCATTCCGGCGCTCCTATGTCCTCCGGTGGCCCTTTCTACCTCTTTTCGTGTGTGGTTGTTAAACGTTTCCGGATTGGACCGAGACTTGCCATGCGGCCTTGGTTTACTACCGGTAGACCGCCTGTCAAGTTCCGTACCATTTGGACTTCGTTTGATACTCCAACGGTTAACCGAGGGACCGAAAAGGCCTCGTGTGTGTTGCAGCCCAACACCCCTCCAAAATGGCCCAAAACCAACATAAACCTGTTCCATCATCTAGACCGTTCGATCACGATCGCGTGTCCGCAAACCGCACCTCATTTGGAGCTTCCTATCTCTTCCTACCTCTATAAATAGGCCTCCTCCCGAAATTTTCGGATCTCTCCACCCTAACCCTAGAAAATCCGCTCCTCCGCGCACCGGACGTGTCTGGCCCGTGCCAGACAACGTTCGCCGCCGCCCGCAGCCAACCGGGACGTGCCACGTGTCCCGCCCGGTCTCCTCCCGCCGCCGGCCCGCCGAAGCCCGGGGCGGGCCCTCCCGGGACGCGCCCCGCGCGGCCACCCGCCTTCCTGCGCCGCCCGCGCTCCGCCCGGCGCCGTCCTGCCGCCGACCTCGGACGCGGGCGAGCTCTGCAAGTCCGGCCGCCGCCAGCGCCAAGCCCCGCGTCGCCCGAAGCCCGCCGCCTCACCGCCGCCGCCAAGCGCTGCGCCGGCCCCGCGAACCTCTTCTCCGGCGAGCGCCAAGTACGGTGACCTCGACTCCGGCCGGCCATCCTCGGGCGCCACGACAGCTACAGTGCCCTGGCCAGATCTGGATCCGGTTTTCTCCTCGATTGACTTTTCCTCCCCAAAACCCTAGATTTTTTGGAATCTTTGACGCATCATAACTTCCTCATCTTTGCTCCGATTCGTGCGTGTAGCATATCAAAATGTTCGTCTCGACGAGTACATCATTTCATCTCATTGCATCATTTTCATTTGAGCTCATCTTGATGCCCGAAATGCTGTTGGAAGAGCGCTATGTGATGATAGTTTTAGATCTGTTTCAGCAAATGCACTTTTGTCATTTTTGCCATGATTAATGTGTGCATGCTATGATCCTGAGATCTACATGTGTTTTGAAATATGTCATGTCATCTTTACAGGGGTGTATGCTATGTATTTTTGTGAACTTTGTAGTGACTAGCACAAGCATGCAAAGTAGCTTACTCAATGATGCTGATTTCAGGGACTTAGAATTTCACTAAGTCCCTGTCCTGTTATTGTTTTATGCCATATGTTCATGTTGTTTTCTAGTGATCCGTGCATCTTTTGAGCATGTTCAGTAAGGATGTTTTGTAGATAATGTTGTGCTATATCCATCCATGTCTTTGTTTTCAATTATGGAGCACCCTAACTTGAGTCAATCGAGCTCTACTTTTGCTATAAAATGTTCCTGGCAGATTGTTAACATGTTTAGTAATTTTGCCGAGCTTGTTGTTGTTGATCTGTGCATGCTATGTTGTTGTTCTTGCCATGTCTAGCTTCTATGCCATGTCTATTTGCTGGGTGTATGATTATTTTGTCATGCAATGCCTCGTAGTGAGTGCATCGAGCTCGTAAACATGCCTACTTGTTAACTGTTTTGCATGCTCCAGTTTTTCACTAAGTCTGAATCTGCTTATGTTTTTGCTATGTTCACATGCTTGCAATTGTATTTTATGATCCCTTTTGGCTCATGGTCACTAAGGGACTTTTGTTATATGCTTTGAGTAGCTTCATGCCATGCCTTTATTTGCCATGATATGTTCCTGTAGCATGTAGTTATCGGGCTCTAAACATTGCTTCCTGATGATAAATTCCTGGCATGCTGTTAATTTCACTAAGTCTGAATCCAGTAATCTTTTGCACTTTTGCCATGCTTGTTTGAACTTGCTATTGAGTGAATTAGCCGTAGCTCAGTGTTCATATTTTGTCAAGCATCATGAGTGGATCCCTGCCATGTATTTTGTTGCCATGTTTGAGTGCAGTAGCTTATTTATCTTGATGCTTTTAGAAGGCTACTTGCAGTTTATCGCACACCGGTGCCATATTTGTTTTGCTTGCCATTTCCAAACCGTGCATCCGATTCCGGTGATCTTTATATCGATTTCGACCGAAATCACCTCACTGTTCCAGTGGCACTATTGGATTTCCAAGTTGAGGTGAGGTTAAATCATTCCTTTCCAAATCATGCATTTGCATCTCATGTTGCATCCCACATATCATATCATGTCTGCATCATGTTGTTTGAGCATTTCACATGGTTGATTGTGTTCCTTTTTGCTTGTTGTTCTTGCTCGGGTAGAGCCGGGAGACGAGTACGTGATCGGGGAGCCCGTAGAGTACGCTTTTGAGGATCAAGGCAACTCTGAGAACTTTGCAGACAAGATGACCATACCCTCGAAATCACTTCTATCTTTTCTTGCTAGATGCTCGCTCTTTTGCTATGCCTATGCTACTATAACGCCCCGAGACCGATGTGCTAGGTGTCCTCCAGTTATTCACTATTGTTACCTTGTCAATGCTTGCGTGTCATGCATCTCATATCATGTCATCATGTGCATCGCATTTGCATACATGTTTGTCTCATGCATCCGAGCATTTTCCCCGTTGTCCGTTTCTCAATTCGACACTCCTATGTCCTCCGGCGCCCCCTTTTACCTCGTTTCATGAGTGGCCGAAAAAATTGCTCGGAATGGGATGAAACTTGGCGTGCGGTCTTATTATAGTGTAGACAGAGCGCCTGTCAAGTTTCGTCGCATTCGGAGCTCGTTCGATAGCCCAACCGTTATATATATAGCGGCAGCGTTGCCGGTATTTTCGTCGGACATTTTCGGTCTTCGGAAACCCATGTCGGGCTACAGTTCTTTTCTCTCCTCTCAGTCCAACCCTCCTACACAGCCTGAGTCCAGCCCACTAAACCCCCCTCCGACCGGAACCGTTCGATTACGATTGGAGGGCTCCGAAACCCCCCTAACCCTAGCCCCTTCTCTATATATATACACCTTCCCTAGCCCATTTTTGGACAAACCTAGCCTAAACCTACCCCCTACCTCTAGCCAGCCGCAATCCCCACCTCCTCCTCGAATTCTGTGCACATCCAGCCTCCCACCGCCACTTGGCGCCGCCGCCGCCGCGCCCCAGACCAATCCGGGCGTGCCACGACGCCCCTGGCCGTCTCCAGCCACCCCTGGGCCGCCATGTGGCGTCGCCACCTCACCCCAGCGCTCCCCACCGCCGTCGGCCCAGCGAGCCCTGCCGCGGCCCACCTGAGCCCATCTGGGGCTCGGGACAGCCCCCGTCTCGCCTCCCGCTCCCTCGTCCCCGAGCTCCAGGGGAGGGAGCTCCCGCACCAGGCCCCGTCGGCGTCCTCGCCGGAGCTGCTCGCCGGAGCAGCGACGAGCTCCACCAGGTCGACCCTGTCCCTCTCCTCTCCCTTTTCTCTCTCTTCTCTTTTTCTCTCCCTGGCCTCTCTGCGCTTCCACGTGGTCAGCGCCGCCACCAGGGCTCCCTCGCCGACGCCCACGACGAACCGCCGTTGGATCCGGCCGGAATGGACCCGGCGCGACCAAGTCCGGCCATCTCCATGTCCCCGCGACCTCCCCGGCGTTGCTGCGCCCTCGCCGGCGTGCGCCGTCGCCGCCGTCTCTGCCTTTCGGTTCGTGCGGGCACGAGGAGGAAGAGCGCCTCTCGTGTGGGCCCTGCGTGGGCCGATGCACCCCAAGGCCCAGCTCCCGGCCCAGTCGCCCGGCCTGCTGTTTCCACCGCCTTGGGCAAAGGCCCACTGGGTGAGAACCCCGCTGTGCACTGTTGGCCCAATCCGATTCGGCCCGCCTGTGTTTTTTTATCAGATCTACAATTTGTCTATTTTTTCCAGAGGAGAGCATTTTTGCAGGAAAACCCTTGGCCCTTGTGGATCATGCATATAATAACTCATGAACGTGCATCGGATTAAAAGTTATATATGAAACTTGCTTAGAATTTTGTCTAGATTCATAATATCCAACTTTCATCTATGTTTGAAATGTTAAAATGCTGTTTGATTAAATTTGCTCCTATGTCATGTTAAAATGCTTTAATTCATAACTAATAACCGTAGCTCGGTTTTAAAAAACTTTATATGTAAATGGGGTAGAAAAATGCCTAGTTTAACATGGTGGCATCACGCATCACTTTGCATGTTTAACAACTAAAAAATATGGTTTAGGGCAGAACAGTACCAAATCTATAATATGCTCATGAGGAGTTTCCGGATTTGTTGTTCGATGTTCCGGCCTCATTTAAACTTGCCTAGATAGGTAGTTTTATTGTGCTTCACCCTCTTGCCATGTTAATAAACATTTAATCTTGTTGGGTACATAAACAAGAGAGAACTAAATAAGTCATGTGGTGTTTTCTTCAATATGCTACCTCGTTGCATAATGAGCTCCACTTAATTTGTAGGATTGTTTGTGCATTTTGCCATGCCATGCCATGTATCATTAAACCGGACATACATCATACTTGGTTGTGCATCATGCCATGTCCATGTGTGGTTTGTTTACTATGTTGTGTGCTTCTTTCCGGTGTTTGCTTCTTCGGGTTGGTTCCGGTAACATCGCGTTTGTGGGGACCCGTTTGTCTACGTCCGTTTGTCTTCTTCATGGACTCGTTCTTCTTCCTTGTGGGATTTCAGGCAAGATGATCATACCCTCGAAATCACTACTATCTTTGCTTTGCTAGATGCTCGCTCTTTTGCTATGCCTATGTTGTGATACCTACCACTTGCTAATCATGCCTCCCATGTTGTTGGACCAAGCCTCTAACCCACCTTGCCCTAGCAAACCGTTGTTTGGCTATGTTACCGCTTTGCTCAGCCCCTCTTATAGCGTTGTTAGTTGCAGGTGAAGATTGAAGTTTGTTCCTTGTTGGAACATGGAGATGTTGTTCCTTATTGGAACATGTTTACTTGTTGGGATATCACTATATATCTTATTTAATTAATGCATCTATATACTTGGTAAAGGGTGGAAGGCTTGGCCTTATGCCTGGCATTTTGTTCCACTCTTGCCGCCCTAGTTCCCGTCATATCGGTGTTATGTTCCCGGATTTTGCGTTCCTTACGTGGTTGGGTGATAATGGGAACCCCTTGATAGTTCGCCTTGATTAAAGCTTTTCCAGCAATGCCCAACATTGGTTTTACCATTCGCCGCCTAGCCTTTTCTTTTCCCTTGGGGGTCGCGCGCCCAAGGGTCATCATTATTTTAAACCCCCGGGCCAGTGCTCCTCTGAGTGTTGGTCCAACCTGTCAGCTGCCGGTGGCCACCAGGGGCAACTCTGGGCTGGCCTACCCGCACCTAAGACAATCTGAGTGTGCCCTGAGAAAGAGATATGTGCAGCTCCTATCGGGATCTGTCGGCACATTCGGGCGGTGTTGTTGGATTTGTTTTAACTTGTTGAAGTGTCTTGTTGTACCGGGATACCGAGTCTGATCGGAATGTCTCGGGAGGAGGTCTATTCCTTCGTTGACCGTGAGAGCTTGTGATGGGCTAAGTTGGGACACCCCTGCAGGGATTTGAACTTTCGAAAGCTGTGCCCGTGGTTATGGGCAGATGGGAATTTGTTAACGTCCGGTTGTAGAAAACCTAAACTTGACCTTAATTAAAATGAATCAACAGCGTGTGTTACCGTGATGGTCTCTTTTCGGCGGAGTCCGGGAAGTGAACACGGTGTTGGAGTTATGCTTGACGTAGGTTGTTTTAGGATCACTTCTTGATCATACTTTTATCGACCGTTCTTTGCCTTCTCTTCTCACTCTCATTTGCGTATGTTAGCCACCATATATGCTAGTCGCTTGCTGCAGCTCCACCTCATACCTTTACCTTACCCATAAGCTTAAATAGTCTTGATCGCGAGGGTGCGAGATTGCTGAGTCCCCGTGGCACACAGATACTTCCAAAACCAGCTTGCAGGTGCCGATGATGGCATTCCAGGTGACGCAACCAAGCTCAGGAGGAGCTCGATGAAGATCTTGTCCTTTGTTTCGTTTTGTTCTAGTTGATCAGTAGTGGAGCCCGGTTGGGGTCGACCGGGGACCTTGTCGCATTTGGGGTTCTTCTTTTATTTTGGTTCCATAGTCGGACCTTGATTGTATTTGGATGTTGTAATTGTTTATTCATGTATTGTGTGAAGTGGCGATTGTAAGCCAACTATGTATCTTTGCCCCTATTGTATTACATGGGTTGTTTGCGAAGATTACCTCACTTGCGACATTGCTTTCAATGCGGCTATGCCTCTAAGTCGTGCTTCGACACGTGGGAGATATAGCCGCATCGAGGGCGTTACAGCTACGATGCCTACCACTTGCTTATCATGCCTCCCATATTGCCATGTCAAACCTCTAACCCACCTTATCCTAGCAAACCGTTGTTTGGCCATGTTACCTCTTTGCTCAGCCCATCTTATAGCGTTGCTAGTTGCAGGTGAAGATTGGATTTCATTCCTTGTTGGGACATGTTTATTGTTGGGATATCACCATATTATCTTATTTATCTTAATGCACCTATATACTTGGTAAAGGGTGGAAGGCTCGGCCCTATGCCTGGTGTTTTGTTCCACTCTTGCCGCCCTAGTTTCCGTCATATCGGTGTTATGTTCCCGGATTTTGTGTTCCTTACACGGTTGGGTTATAATGGGAACCCCTTTACAGTTCGCCTTGAATAAAACTCTTCCAGCAATGCCCAACATTGGTTTTACCATTCGCCACCTAGCCTTTTCCCTTGGGTTTCTCGGACTCAAGGGTCATCTTTATTTTAACCCCCCCCCCCCGGGCCAGTGCTTCTCTAAGTGTTGGTCCAACTGAGCGATGTCCGGGGCTACCAGGGGCAACTCTGGGCTGGCCTACCCGACGTCTTGCTCATCCGGTGTGCCCTGAGAACGAGATATGTGCAGCTCCTATCGGTATTTGTCGACACATCTGGGTGGTGTTGCTGGTTTAGATTTACCATTGTCGAAATGTCTTGTAACCGGGATGCCGAGTCTGATCGGATTGTCTTGGGAGAAGGAATATCCTTCGTTGACCGTGAGAGCTTGTGATGGGCTAAGTTGGGACTCCCCTACATGGATTTGAGCTTTCGAAAGCCGTGCCCGCGGTTATGGGCAGATTGGAATTTGTTAATGTCCGGTTGTAGATAACCTGAAACTTAACTTAACTAAAATGCACCAACCGCGTGTGTAACCGTGATGGTCTCTTCTCGGCGGAGTCCGGGAAGTGAACACGGTGTTGGAGTAATGCTTGACATAGGTTGTTCTAGGATCACTTCTCTTGATCATAGTTTATCGACCGTGCCTTTGCTTTCTCTTCTCGCTCTCTTTTGCGTATATTAGCCACCATATATGCTAGTCGCTTGCTGCAGCTCCACATCATACCTTTACCCTTCCTATAAGCTTAAATAGTCTTGATCGCGAGGGTGTGAGATTGCTGAGTCCCCGTGACTCACAGATTCCTTCCAAAACCAGATGCAGGGACCGATGATACCGCTCCAGGTGATTCAACTGAGCTCAAGTGGCTGTTCGATGAGGACTCGGGACGATACTACGTGTCTTTCCTAGATGATCAGTAGTGGGGCCCAGTTGGGGCGATCAGGGACTTTGTCGCATTTGGGGGTTCATCTTTATTTTGGTTCCGTAGTCGGACCTTGAGTGTATTGGATGAATGTAATGACTTATTTATGTATTTGTGTGACGTGGCGAGTATAAGCCAACTATGTACCTTTCCCTTTATTATTTACATGGGTTGTTGTGAAGATTACCTCACTTGCGACATTGCTTTCAATGCGGTTATGCCTCTAAGTCGTGCTTCGACATGTGGGAGATATAGCCGCATCGAGGGCGTTACAATTTATCTTTATATTTCTCTGAGTTTGAGTATAAATATAAGCTATGTCATTGCATATTTCTCTAAAGACCTGGTAAAGCTAAGAAAATGATAAACAACCGAGAAAAGTTACTAGCTAGTAATAGTATGGAATTATTTAAATCCATAATCTACAAAACTATATATATAAAGTTTTGTGAAAAATAGAGGAAATCGAGAAACATAGGGAATAATTTCCCGTCATTCATTGTTACTCTTATTTTCCTTCTATTTAGCTATATAGGTGACCAGTGTAATTGTGCCAGAAACATCACTAAATGTATTTAGTTTTGGGCACTCATAAATAAGTATTTGTTATGGTATTTACACAACCAATATATTCACAACCCGTTATGTTCTTGTATATAATCTTAGATCAATACATACATAAGATTAAAAATTTGATCTCATGTTTTGGCTAGCGGCTAGTTAGCGATGTTAAATGGATCACTATGGAAAAAATCCAACCGAATAGCTAGATGTCATGCGTGACAAGACAGTCCACATGAGTGAGCTGCTTCAAAATCCGACCATTAGCACGTGTCACGGCAACGTTGTGAGTGCATCACCAATGGTCATCTCAGCTCTCGGGCTTGCTCTACCAGCTATAAATAGCCCCTACCTCAAACCTAGATGGTTGGCTTCTCCGTGCCAAATTTGGATAAGAGTTTATGTGAGCAACCATCTTTCCTCCAGAAGAACTTGAGAGAATCCTAGTGAGGAAAAACCCAAAGCCTAACACTGCACAGTGATTAAGCATCACTGAAGAATTTGATCAAAGCAAAAGTTAAGCTTTCACTCTTGTGGACTTTGCATCCACCAGATGGTTAGGTGTTGGTTCTAGAGCATCCAAGAGTAGTTATAGATTGCCGAAGAATAAGTCTATAAAGGTTTCAAAGATCTGCCTCGAGCAATTGGGTGGAGTCTACGAATGCTACTTTGCCTCGAAGATCCACGCGGAGAAGCCCAAAGCGCCCCAATTTCTGAAGTGGTCTGAGGTCCTAATCATTTTTTGGCCAGCCAACCACCCGAAGCTGGCCCCTCTACCAAGAAGGTTACCACTAATCCTTGACCCCATTGTCGCTGGAGTCCAGATCACCAAGATATTAATGTATTATGGGAGCTATTCCAATATCCTTTACGTCGACACCCTCGATGGGTTGGGGATTCCCAGCTCTCAGAAGGTTAGTGAATCATCCTTGGACACCAGGTCATGTCACTCGCGCAAGTTGACATATCTGTCACCTTCGGCACCCTCGATATTTATAGGACTAAAACCTTACCTTTTGAGGTTCTTGACTTGGCCGAGAGCCCCCCATGATGCCTTGGGAGCCCTTGCTATTCCAAGTTCATGGCGGCACCCATTATGCCTATCTACAACTTAATATGTCAGGCACCAAGGGTGTCATCATGGTCAGTGCGACCAAGAGAGCATCTAGCGTGTCGATGCATTGGTGGACACAATGGAGTTTGAAGTCATGCAAAAAGAGGCCGCCCTAGAAGTCGTACAAGAGGCACATGACCAAGAAATCCTTGAGTTCTTTATCGTTCCAGGTGGTGCATGACACCAACGAAATCTGCATAGATCCACACGATCCTACCAAGGTCATACACATTGGCACCCAAGCTAGCCCGAGCATGTGGCAACGCTCATCCTTTTAGTCTGAGAAAACTAAGACGTGTTCCCATGGGGGGACTCTAACGTGTTCAGAGTTCCGAGAGGCAATATCGAGCACTCCCTTAACATGTTGATAGGGCGAGGTTATCCGGATGTTTCTATGAGATGGTAGCTATCGATTTATGTGGAGTCGACTTTTACTATCCGACTACAAACATGCAATGACGTTGCGACTTAGCAATAACTAAACAACTCCGAACATGTTATTGACAATGGCGGAGCACGATGAACGTGACCGCAAAGGTGTAATTCCCACAAGCAATCGAAGAACAAGCAATAACCAGATTTTACTATCTAGAAGTTCTGAATAAAAAATGAATTATTGTTGGTGCAACATGGGGTTATGTAAGCGGTCCTTGCCTGACCATTGGACATAGAAAAAGTACGTGAAGTTGCAGGCTAACTTCTAATTAAAGAAAACCCAAATCTAAACAACATCGTAAGGGCAATAGTTATAAGGAGATAGATAGAAATTTCGTCCAACCTTACAATGTTGGACTAAAATCCATCCTAAGTCGTTTTCCCTACCAATAGGGACTCCATAAACAACCTATGCAGAGGTATTTCAAAATTACTAGCCTGAAAACAAGGTGGCGCAACACCTACAGAAAGCTATGGATGAAAATCATGGAGTGACATCTTGTATATTTTGTCCAAGTCTTACTACGTCATTACGGAGGCTTCAAAGTCATATAATCTTCACTTGGATCTTCATTCTTGTTCCCAGCGTGCTCGCGCCTTCATCTCCATGCTTGATCCTCCTACAATGCTTATCCCTTTTGTCCAAGCTAGGTGTTAAAATTATGTGTCAAATAATATGCGTATGAGTTGTGCTATAGTTGGACATGTAATTAGCGGTGGTTTAAGTGTTTGAGTTGGACACATGTAACCCGGGCCATTATATAATGGCACTACAGAGTAGCATAGTATATTAGACATAAGATGATAGGCTAAACAAAGATCATGATAGAGATGGCCCGAGCGCCGGTGGAAGAGGTGGCCGGACTGGCCGTGGCGCGATGGCCGAACCGCTTTCTGATGTCCTCGGCGGGCTTATTGTTGATTGTTTCATGTCATTTGGTATATGAGAAGGAGTGCCCGTAGTCATGCCCCAGGATGTAGCCATGATTAGGGAACATTCTTAACAAGTCTCAGCTTCGTGCTTGTTTGATTACTTGTTATCAACAGACCGAATAGATCGACGTGCGCCTCGAATTAATTCTGACATTAACATTAGAAATAGTTTTAATAAATAAAAGTACCTGATAATTTAATATGCATGTGCGAGCTTTAGTTGTTGGTCTAATTTATCTAGCAGCAGGGTCTACGAATTTAACAGTGTCCTGTGGAAGATAGCAAGTGCATGTTGTGCTTATGCATACGTAACAGGAGGATCAATCCTAGTTTCTTAGTAGGAAAGCATTTACACGATGATCATGGGGACCTTAACCAGCAAGAAGAAACAAAACTATGAGCGAGCACAACAAATTTGGAATCTTCTAGAGCACCGATCACACAGAATTTACACACTATACAATTTCTATCTACTGTATATACACGGGCGATGAACCAACACCATCATCCCCTCTTGTGACCCCCGTGTCACCAACCCTAGGCGACACGGGGGCGATCGTGCCGACGGCCCTAGGCCTCCTCCCCTCGTCTCCTTCGTTCTACAGCCGCCTGAGGTCTCACTAGCGAAGCCTGGCCTATGATGGCGGCGGCAGGGCCTTATCCCTTGCGCGGTGGTGGTGATATCTCCGGGCGGCGGCAGCGCATGGTACGACGGAGAACCAGCGGCAAGGAGCGGCAGGATCCCTACGGCGTGCGTGACGGTGGTGTCAGCGGAGGCATGACCTCCCCACGGTGGAGGTGCCCCTGTGGCGGCGGCCGGGATCGCGGGTCTTGTCTTGCCCAGATGGGCTTGGGCGGGCCGGCGGTTCCGGTATGCATCTACAGGCATGCGTGGTGGGCCTGGTGGCACCGGCTGTAGGCACCATGGTGGTGCCATGGCGGCGGCGGCCTGGATCCCTTTCGTCCAGATCCAGGCAGAGATGGCGGCAGTCCGTGCACGAGATGCTTGAGGGAGGCTCTTCGGACATATATGGGTGAAAACCTGCACTCGGCTAGCTGCCAAGGCCGGCAGTGACGGCGTTGTCTGCATCGTTCCCTTCTTTAAGACATCGTCGTGGAGAAGTTCAAGGCCACTCTATGCTATCTCCGGAGGAAACCCTAAATCATTAGATCAGATGACGGCGGCGCTATGGTGTCGTTTCTCTCATGAGGGCGTCATTGGTGAAGGTGTACACGGGCCGAAATCGGAGCAGTGCATGCTTGATACAGAACGCACACACACTACGGCACGACCACGCTCTGCTTGCACCCACACGCACTGACAATGCTTTCTGCCAAAAAGGCAGGATGGGGCCCCTCGGCAATGAGTAGCATCAGCAGCAGCACACAACACTCTTGAACCCACACAGAAGCAGCAGCATACACACATCGATCGCCGGCTCAAGAATGCACTGCTCACATCTGCACACACAGGAACACCTAGCAGCCACCCGGGCGCCGTGAGCTCCGGTTCATGGCACGGCTGCTTGGAGCTCGGGGACGTGCGCGTCGTTGGGGAGCTCGAACCGAGCCACCGGTCACCGTGCTTCTGCATCAGCACCATAGAAGTGCCTCCCGACCATGGTGTCGGCGTCACTGCGGGGACGAGGCTGGCGATGGTGTGGCGCGCGGTAGATGGCGGAGCCCCTCGGGCCTTTGGTGGCGGCGCTGTGTATGGTGGGGCTAGGCTGCGGGGAAAGGAGAGAGGGTGGCGGCAGGTTGGGATTAGGGGCGGGGATGGACGTGTCTCAAGCGGCGCCGGGGAGGATTCAAAATGAACACAGTGAGAGGGGTAGGTTTATACGTTGTTGATTTGGCAGTGCCCAGTTAGTGTTGACCGTGGTCAAAACCGCTTGCACTACAAAAAAATACACTTCCGTGATGATACGTGTTTGTCACAGTAGGTCGCTTTTTTTGTCATGCATGTACATCCATGACAAATTTATGACAGAATCAAGATAGTCATACCTGTGCTGTCGTAGAAGTGTTCCATGACATTACCAAAATTATCATCACGGAAGTGTCCACTTCCATGACGATAAATCGCGCATCACAGAAGTGCTTTTGTCAAGGGTGACCGACACGTGGCATCCACCATAACGGAACGTCGTTAAGCTATCGGGTTGGGTTTTGGATCCGATAACCCGTTAACAGCCCTGACCAATGGGGATTTTCCACGTGTAAAATCATCATTGGCTAGAGGAAACACGTGTCGGCTCATCATCGGCACAGATGTCATCCACTCACTGGACAGAAGGCGCCTATGATACGTCGATACGTGGCACAGCCCAACAAGTTTAAATGGGCCGGCCCAACTAAAGGCCCGCAAGATTTTGCGGACCATAATGGGCCGGCCCAGCTAAAGGCCCACGAGATTTTGCGGACCATAATGGGCTGGCCCAGCTAAAGGCCCATAAGATTTCGCGGGCCCTAATGGGCCGGCCCAGGTACAGGCCCACAAGATTTTTGTGTGCCATAATAGGCCGGCCCAGGTAAAGGCCCACAAAATTCTTGCGGATCATAATGGGCCGTCCCAGCTAAAGGCCCACGAGATTTCGCCGACATTAATGGGCCGGCCCAGCTGTAGGCCCACAAGATTTTGAGGACCCTAGTAGGTCGGCCCGTTAACTGGCTGCCATGTTTTGGGCCAAATGCTGGCCCATATTTGATACGGTCTATTAATGGCCTGCCACACTCCGGGCCTAATAGTGGCCCATATGAGATCCGGCCCGTTAAAAGCCTACCACGTTCTGGGCCAAATTACGGCCCAGATCAGGTCCGGCCCTTTAAGAGGTTTTGGGCCTAATTATGGCCCATATCAGATTCGGCCCATCAACTGGACACTATGCTTTTGGGCCCACTTGCTAAAGGCCCACTTAGTAATTCGGCCTGATATTAGTTTTGGCCTGTTAAGGGCCCGTTTAACATTTCGGCCCTATATTAATTTCAGTCTGTTAAAATCCCGTCATATAGTTGGGCCTAACTACGGCCCAGTTTGCATCTGGCCTGCTCGCAGCCGATATCTGATTGGGCCAAACAAGGACCGAGACAATTTTTCGGCCTGTTAAAAGCCCGTGATTTGATTCGCACAATCATGGGCCGAGGTTCATTTCGTGCTGCTGCCGGCCGTGAGCTGATCGGCACGTTTCAGGCCCAACCTACATCGTGATTGCTTGACGGCCCGATTATGTACCGTAATTTTACGGTTTGGCCGGTTTACTGCGAAGACAGGATATATATACAGTAAAATACTGCAGCATCGTGAATAAGAAAAAAACCTATACTATACAATAAAGAAATCACGGCATATTACATCCACTGGGCATCAAAGTTCGCCATTATGATAATAAAGCACAAGCAGACATCAGATTACATACACTAGGCATCAAAGATCGCCACCAGTGCAAATAAACATGCCGACAAAATAATATACAAAACTGACAGCACTTCAATAGAGTTCAAGAAAGGTTAGCCCTGCTGGGGAGCTGCAGCGCAAGCAGTTGAGCAAGATGATGAGACTGCGCTTGTTCAACACTTATATCTTCCTCACTCTGAAAGATAAACATGCAGACAGATGACAGGTTTTGCACATAAAAGTATCAGAGCTGACAATTCATCACATTTCTTACTGACGAATAAAGTGACACAGTTTAAATTTGCATTAACACAATATGGTATTGTTCAGGTCAAGACATGACAGGAAATGACATTGTGAAGGAGCTGGCAGCTTCACGACACCACTGGATTACAGATCAAGAACTCATAAGTATCAATGGTTACTGTGTTGTCAATTTATACCATTTCAGATTGGCAAATAAAGAGATGGTTTAAATAATAGTAGAATGATATGACATTTTTCATAGTTAAGACATTGCAGAATATGACATTGTGCTGTAGTGGGTAGGTTCACCACACCACTGGATTACAGATGAAGAACAGAAGCATACATGCAGTGCAAAAGAAGATCACTTGCTCTGTATAGTTTAATTTGCATGGTATGAAGAAGGAACTTGGTTGTACAACTGAAAACTTAAATTGAGAAAGGAAGAACTTTTGTTTATGAACTACATATAATAAACTATAAACAAGCAATTTGATGCAAACACCAAAAATAAACAGCTGTTGCAGTCATGCCTAACCAAATATATACAACAAAGTTTGAAGGCTTCAGATGGACAAACTTACATTATTGGTGAAGACAGGCTCTATAAAGGCCTTGTCCATGCTGATGGGGGGTCAATTCAAGAAGTTTACCACAGAATCTTCTTCAAAAGCATTGCCTTTATTCTACATTTTATTAAGAGTAAATATAGATGTGATAATATACGAAAAAATGGAGAATATTTAAGATAAGATGAAGAGTGATGCTACATAACCAAGTAGCTATAAATGTAAGTGCAGCGATACAGGCAAAAGGTACAGCCAAGAGCAATGCACAGCTAAACTTCTTCAGTACCAACCTTATGGTAAGAGTAAATATAAATCTGATGTGTAGAAAATGGAGGGCAAAGGAAAATAAGCTGCAGAGTGATGGTACATGAACAACTACCTGTCATTATAAGTACACTAATAAAGGACAACATGTACTTACAAGAACAATGCAGAGCTAAAAAACATTGGCATTGGATATATTCTACACTAATGTAACCATTCATAAAGATCACATAATTTGGAGTGAACAATTGATAAGCAAGCTATCATGCATACTGCTGTCACATAATGAACCAGGTATATATGCAAGTACAGTGATTTAGGACAACAGGTACTAACAAGAGCAAAGCAGCGGGCAGCATATTTGAGATATCCTGTCGTCCTTGTCAAACCGGAATTCTTCTTCGAGCGGATTTCCTGCAAAAAAGATCCGTAAGGCACATGCGGAAAAAAAGAAGTTCAAATTGTCATGTGATTTCATAGACAGTACCTCATCCTGGGAACGAGACCAGTGCATAACAAGGGTTTTCCATTCAATGTCTTCTAAATTTAGCACAGGAGACTTCACCAGGAATTCGTTTATAGACTTGCCATCAAAGTGTGATTTCCTCAGGTAACACCGATACTGCTGCAATGCTTCCTTGAAAAGCACAAGCAAGCTTTGCTCGTCATGACTATCCAGATTGACCCTCGCCTAGTTACAACAATGTAATGTAAATCATTCATGTGTTCAATCAGCAGAAAACAGGAAAATAATAACCATGAATAATAGCACTTACACGTAAGTTGGACAGCAAGATGTGAAAATGGTGTTTGTCTTCACAATAATCTTCCCATGATGGGAATATATGCACGTAGTCCCTAACAACATTGAAAGCATTGTCTTTTAAACTGGGAATAAATGGAATGGGGTTCCAATCTGCAGGAATTGGCCGTCTCTGCAGTTGGGATAGGTCTTCGGCCAGTGGACTTGCTGTACTTTTTGCAGGAGTGGGATTTTTCTATGGTACAGCTAGTGCTATGGCAAATGAAATCGGTATACCTTTTGCTGGAGTGCAGGTCCTGTGTGGTGGGGCTAGTGGTGTGGCCAGTGAAGTATGGGTACAGTCTGCTGGAGTCGGTCCTACATTTTGTGTCACTGGTTGTACAGCCAATATAAGTGGGGTGTTGTCTGATTTCTCCGGCACCACCACGTTTTTCAAGGACTTTGCTGGTGCTCCTTCAGGTTCGGCAATCACCCTCTTCCTTTTTGATGTCTGATGCACAAGAACAGCATTTGAGTGGAAAAACATGGTATGATGACAGATGGAATATGTATTGATAATGGATGGGCATGGCATCTCGACATATATGATGAGTAAACTAAGCAGATGGCGGTGCAACAAAGTAGAAGAAATGCAAGACAACATATGCAAGATACCCGCAATCAATAAAACATTGCCAAATTAGAACAGGCACCTTGATGGGTGAACAGGACAGGCCATCTGCCTTTGACTCCTCGAGGTTAGAATAGTCATTAGGATGATATTCTGAACAAGAATCAACAGGTGGGAAGCATATGAGTTTCATTGCATCCAGAATGGCACTCAATGCCTTGGTGCCAATTTTGTAAGTCATTGCAGTGTTTAGCTTCAAGAGTGGACTGCTGCTAGTGCGACACAAAGCAGCTACACAGATCCTCTCTCCCTAGAGATATCTTGTGTTCCCTCATATGTCTCTCTAGCTATCACTCTCATTGTGAAATATCTTTCTCTCTCGCAGACACAAAACTCCGTCTCTCTGGATCTCATTTCTCTCTGATATCTGTTTGTATGTGACTCACACGCACCCTCTCTCTATCTCTCTCACACCCACACACATAACCCAGCCTTCTGATCCACTCGACTCCTATCTCTAACGCACACTAGCTAGCATCTTTATCTTTCTATTTATCTATCTCTCCATCAACCTTCTTTCTTGCCCTCACTCTTGATTCCTATCACGCACACTACATATGTTTCTCTCTACATGCAGTCAAGTGCCCTCTCACACACATATATAACTTCACCCTTTGAACCACCCAACGGTCATCTCCAACACCCAAACTAGCGGATGTCCCTCTAGCTAGCATCTCCATCTCTGTATCTATCTGTAGTTTCTCTGTCAACATTTCTTTCTCGCACGGAGTCTTGCTTCCTATCATCCACACTATATATGTCTCTCCATACATATGCATTTATAGGTTGGTGTCTTTTGCACAATCGTTGCGCCTCACTCCCTCTGCTTGCCATAGATGCATGCTCCAGCCCACGCCACTATCTCTTAAAGACAAAAACACATGCTCAATTGTCGGAACTTCTTCCATGCATTCTCACATGCATGCATATTGTCATACTGATCCGTCTCTCCCATGTCGTTGATCTTATGACTTATGTCTTCTTTCTTTTATCTTGATCATGCGCGCGCACACACACACACACATCCCACGTATACTTGTATACCTCTCACACATGCACGCTCAAGGTCTCTATGTCTCCATACGTAGTTAATTACCCTCAATCCTAACGCCACATCGAATTGTTCTCCTCTTTTGTGCACATAACTTCCGCCTAGGTGGGTAAAACACACACTCACACTTAACAATCTCCTTCTAGCTACACCCCCCCCCCCCCCCCCCCCCCCCCTCCCCCCCCCCCCCCCCTTCTTTTATTCCCCCCCCCCCCCCCCCCCCCGCCTCTCACTCTTCCCCTAGACCATCCCTTAGTTTAATTCCCGCCTACATGCACCATCGATATATAGTAGTCTTCCTCGGTATCTCTCGAACAAACACGTTCTCTTGAAGTCGACTCCTCTCATGCATATAGGTCCTAATGCGTTTTTCGAGGCTAACTTTGACCAAATGTTAGAGCAATAATATATGACATGCAGCTTACACAAAGCATACCTTCAATTTTGTATGTCAAAGGAGCTTCCAATAATATAATTTGCATAGTATACATATCATGTGCTATTAATCTTGTCAATAGTCAAAGGTTGTCTTGAAAAATACATTAAGCCCTATATAGATGGAAGGAGGGAGTAGATCCCATGCAAAAAATGAGAATAAAATTCAGACATCTGGCATCGTGGCTCGGTCGATAACATTGAGAAACTTGGTTTTAAAATCATGAAAATTGGCATGGTGTCATGTCATGGTAGTACCATGCCGTGGTAAAAAAATTGGCCGAATAGGAACAAATTTTGGTATAAGCTTCTTGCAAATCGGAGCTTCTCTCAAGAAGGCTCATGGTTCTGGGAGGGAACGTGTCACCTTTGTGTGCATAATTCAAATTTGAAATACAAGCACATGTTCCAGTGCACCAAAGTTGGTTGAAAAATCACATGTGTGTCCTCGGGTAAATTTCTAGGTTCCATGCAAGAAATGGGAATGAAATTCAAAATTCTGGGCGTCGTGGCTGGGTTGGAAACATTGAGAAACTTAGTTTTTTAATTCCTGTAAATCCAAAACACGCTTGAAAATAATGAAACTTGGCTTGGTTCCATGACATGGCACCAACATTCTGTGGTAAATTTGTAGTCCGATTTGCAAAGACGCACACATTAACAATCAACAAAGTCATTTTGGAAGAAGTGCTGTCACGTTACAATCGGAAACACAAGTATTATTGAAACCGTGGGCGTTCTACTTACAAGTATCATTTACGTGTCGCCACGCGTCCCCTTTTTTATTAGCTAGGAGGCGACGTGCAGGGTAGCTATTTGAGTACGAGAGGCGTGCGATCAGACCCCCGCGCGTGCTTATCGGGAGGAGAGCCCTTTGACCTCCATCTGCCGTCCACCTCTCTCCCAAAGTCTCCATTAATGGCGCTCGAGCCTCTGTTTAATGGCGTGGCTATGTCTCACTCGAGTGAGATTTAAGAGAGAAAAAAGAAAATTTGAAAGCACGGATCTTGATGTAAGATCAGACGGACCTATATAGCATCTACTGCGACTTATAGCAAGACTGATGAATATATAAGGACGATTAAATTTTTTTTATCAAAGAAGGGCTTGCCCCTTCCAATTTTCATTACTGAAAACCACCACAATTCACAAGAAGTTCAGCACAACTCCAGCCTAACACGAAGGACTAAAATCTACCAGATTGAAATCGCAACATCCCAAGAGGCCAACAAAGGCCAAACATCCGCGCTAGAACCCAACATTTCACAACCGACGACACAATCCACATCCTAAACCGATTATTACATCAAAAGAAACCAGGAAACTAGTCTCCACGGCGAGCGACAATGAGCTCTTTCGTGTCCTCAAGACGTTGCTTGAGAACATCCACGGATTCCTCCACCAGCCTTTGGCGCTCGTTGCGGAGCATGTAATTCTCGTCCATAAGTTTCTTCAAGAAGGCACTAGTCTCCTCCTGCAGGTCTGCACTTCGGACGATCTTCTCCCTCAGCAGGTCGTGCTCGGCCCGGAGCCTCTCATTGCCCTCCCTTAGTTGCCGGATGACGCTGGTAGCCTGTTCAAACAAGGCTACCATGTCCTCCTACAACCTCACCGAGCGGGAGATCTGATCCGTCTGGCTATGGCCGATCGCATGCATGCGCCTGTAATAGTCGTCACGTGCCCGCGAGAAATTTTCCCAGGCTGCCGCGGCGCGGCGGAACATCTCTACTGATTCGTGGCGTGGCGGGACATCTCTGCTGCTTCCGCAGCGCGGCCGGACCAGTCTGCTACATCGACGGTGCGACGGGACCTCCGTGCTGCTTCAGCGGCACGGCGGGACCTCTGTGCTGCTACTTCCGTGTGACGGGACATGTCGGCTGCTCTCACAGCGAGGCGGGACATCTCTCGTGCTTCCCCTTCCATGCTCGCCTCTCCCTGGTGGCAATCTCTCGACCCAGAACTCATGCTGGCCATGGCAGACGTAAGGGAAGGATGCTGAATGACTTGTTTGTTTTTGTGGATGAGGAGTTGAGGAGGAATGTGCAGTCATCTTGGCATACTAGTATTTATTACCGAGTACTAATACGCTCCTAAGTGGGAAACCGTTTAGGTTGTGATCGGTGTGAATAGGTTTGCAATTCAATATAGCATGGAGTAATTTGGAATGTGACGAGACGCAAGCTCAAAATTTATTGACGGTTCTAGTTTCGAAGTGCGGCACTTTTCCCGGATGGAGTACTTCTTTTTCTACTCCCTCCTTTCCGGTTTTATAGGGCTTATCTCAAAATTTTAGTTTTTCCATTTTATAAGGCTCAATTTGGTTGTCCCCAACACATGTTCAGATTCCAAGGTGCATTAAATCATTGCATGCAAGTATTAAGAGAAAATTGACCAATGCATGTACTTTATGCATGCATGCATTGCAATTAATGCATTAAACCTATCTCTCGGGACTTTTCGCACGCACCATCGTGCCACCCACACAAACTTGTACTCTGAGTTTAGTAGTACGTTATACAGGAAGAGAAGAGGTGCACGCACGCACTCGTCCTCTCACACACGCGTCTATTTTTTCTCGAAAAGGAGGATGATGACCCCCGGCCTCTGCATCTGGGAGTCACACACGCAAATTATTGAAATATATCGAGTGCAGTGCTTTGATGTGTCGCGTCAACTTGTACATCAACGAGAAGTTTGATTATCCTCTCCCTCGCGGACTTAACTGCACATGCCTTTGGCTGTATGACAAGTTGGCCACACACCTGTAGGGCCCACCTATCATACACGCAAAGGCAGGAGCGTCCCTCCCTCGCCCATGAGCATGGTGGTTGGCAAGACTAGGAGAAGCTTTCGCTACACGCTCTCCCTCCCACACGCGGTGGACATGCAGTAGTTCACTCGGTGTCAGATGGCCAGAAGCGTACTATAGTACTCCTCCAGTGCAGTAGTATTCCATCATTGTTCGACTTCCCGAAGAGGCGAAGAGCCAAGCGCAGCCCGGACGCTTGTGTGGCAGTTTCATGTGTATAGTAGTCTAGGATAGCGTGTACCGTGCATGTAAGCTTAAAATCGTTGGGGTCGGCTCCATCTATGTGGCCGTCTCGAAGTTTAAAAAAAATTAAAATAGTCTTCTGGCCCTACCCGAAAACTACTGCGCGTACTGCCCGGTAAAAGCCCCGCCCTGAACTTTTAACTACGCGAAAATAGTTCGAGCTTGTTCGTTCTATATAAATACAGTACTTACTGTATGTTTATTCACCCGTGGGGTTGTTCAATGAATGGAGGGGCGGGGAGCACAAGTGAACAATACTGTAGTACTACTAGTAGTAAGTAGGAGGCGTACAGTAGTCACCTTAAATAGAGAGTTTCTTTTCTTTAATGCCACGTACACAAATTGAGAGAAAAAAGATAATCACTCCACTATATATGGATGCAGGGGCCTGAGCGCTTTCTTTACTAGGGTTGCTCTCTTCATTCTCTCATCCTCTCCAGATATAAACAAGACAGCGGTAGCGACATTTTCTCTCTGCTCGCCGCTAGTCACAGATCCGGTCGGATCCCTTCGGCCGGTGTGTGTAGAGGACATTTGTGCCATCGAGGAAGGAAACCCACAGCTGCCGGAGGGGCCCAATCCTCTGCCCGTGCCGTTCTCTCCGACACATGGCCAGCTCGGGAGGTCCTCCGACCCTTCTTCTTCCCTGCCGTATTATCCGCAGATCCGACCTGCCGCCGCCGACATCCCGGCGATCCTTAGGTATAAGTTCTTCGAAAGCGGCCTTGCTCTACTGCCCCAGCTCCCCACATGTTTGCATGTGCATCTTTTTCTACTCCCATCAGCTCTTCCAAAGCCACCTAAATTTTTAGTATTATTAGAGGTAAAACTACTTCATGCATTCGAATCTAGGGCTTTGTTCAAACAACGAAGAAAGGGGGAAAGTTGTAGCATGAATCTAGGACTTGATTTAAAGAGGAAATAATATGGTGAAAGTAGTAGAGACTGGATACCCAACCGGTCTCTTGGTTGAAAAGGGAAATAATGGGAAAACGCAGTACAAACTGGATAAGGAACAGATCTATTATTGGTTGAAAAAAGGATAGAAAGTGGCGGCTGGTGGACAAGTCAACAAAGTATGTCCAGGATTAGATTTGCTGCCATCACATAGTAAAAGGTCTCCAGGATTAGATTTGCCTCCCTCACATAGTAAAAGGTCTCAGGATTAGATTTGTTGCCTTCACATAGTAAAAGGTCTCAGGATTAGATTTGCTGCCTTCACATAGTAAAACGTCTCCAGGATTAGATTTGCTGCCCTCACATAGTAAAAGGTCTCGAGGATTAGATTTGCTGCCCACACATAGTACAATGGCACTCCTGCTGTTTTCCCCAGTATGATAAGTAAGTTGCTCCTTTACACTGCTTAGTGTCCTAGTGTCCCCACGGTCCCATGCCCTTAAACCAACTCTTTAGCTGTTGTTGATTTACTGTGTCTGGTAAACAAGCAATGCCACCATTAAAGTAATCCCATATTTGAGGAATCTCATTGTTGATCGTACTGCTTCTGGTAACATGAAGCATCGCTGACGTTTTAAAATTTCTATTGTCCTTGCGTGATTGCCATGAACATAATTAAGATGATTCTTTTCATTTTGTATATGTTTCGTATACTCTTATTGACCAGCAACTGTTTACTTTCTATCTTTTTGTGCAGATAGGGATATCCATTTAACCTTGTTGCTATTGTGACCTTTTGGTGAACTGCACAAAACACTTTTTTGGAATGAGTGTCTTGTGCAGTTCAACTAAAATGTCACGTGGGCAACATCTCTCAATTTTGCTAGAACTGCACAAAATGGTGATTGAAGTTTCCAAAATCTCCGTCAAGTTCTGCTGGTAATCTCGTGCAACATTTTATTAGTCTTTGCAAGATGGAGCCGTCACTGTCACCACAATGGCACTTTATTTTAGTGGAACTGCACAAAAGGATAAGAAAATTATAGTTGCACCTTACATGAGCCGGATAGCCAACCTTAATGTTCCTCAATTTTAGTGCAACTACTATAGAAGAACCTGCCAGCTCACAAGAGCAAGTACTTCTTGCTAGCTGAATGATGCAATCTTTGCTTCATTTCAGGTGAACTGCAGAAAAAGGCGCATGAATTGAATCATGGAACTCCAGGCAGACCTCATCCAAGTAGAGCTGGAGGTTGAGTTCAAGGAGGCTGCTATTAAAGCGAAATCATGCTCTCATGTCTCCTTGTTTGTGCTGTGCAAACATGCTGTGCAAACAGGAATACTCAACTACATATGTTGTGACGGTCAAGAGCATTCGTCAAGTTCTTCGATTGTATGGCATGGCTAGCCAAGATGGATTTAATCCCGATATTCACTTTATCAAAAGGCTCTAATGGGTTGGTTCTGAATCTTGCAAGCTGGGAATCAGTGAGATGTGTAGGCATCTTTGTTGTACTTATTATTTGGATCTTATTTGTTGGTTCTGAATCTTGCAAGCTGGGAATCAATGAGATGTGTAGGCATCTTTGTTGTACTTATTATTTGGATCTTATTTGTTGGTTCCGAATCTTGCAAGATGGGAAACACGGCATGATGATGCAGAGGACAACAACCATAACAAGCAGTTCAAACTCGGTAGTATTATCTTTTGTGAAAGTGCGACAAATGTGATGATCGTGTGCGTCCTGAGAATAATAATTCTAATTGTTGTGCATGTTGATCTTGTGGCACTGATAGAACGAGCGAATGCATTGCTTGTTTTAAGTACAAATTTCTATTAAAGCTAATTAAATTTAAGTAAAGTGACCACTAACTCCTGTTATTACAGTACCAATACAGACCCGCTCGTGAATCGACGTGTGGCCGAGGGTGCATCTTCTGCCCGGCGTGCAGCAGACGAGGGAGGGGTAGTAACTGTTGTCTCCTGTACACACTCGGCTTACTGTTGAATCCAGTTCCCCAAGAGCTGAAAAACAAACTGCTGTCGCCGCCTACACACTCGTTCACTCGAAGAGACTCCAATGGCGATCCGAGGGGTGAGCCTGCTGGATATGTACTTCAGCAAGGAGCTCCCCTTTGAGTTTGCCGTTCAGTCCTATGGCTGCACCAAGTTGAATGTGATGTACACCAACGATGCGGACTCGGTGAAGCTCTGCCTCGCCTCAGTCCTATGGCTGCACCAGGTTCTGGAGCATTCGCCTGTTTCATCGGCAGCACCGACTGCACCTTCGCTACGGTGGAGAGAAGGAAGAACACGACGATTCGGCCATCTGGTGCAACAAGCTTGTTGACATCCAGAAGCAATACAAGATCATCAGCAACGGGTAGGAGAAGGACTCCGTGGTTGACCTCGCTGAGACCATCATCGACCCCTGATACGCCAACATGAAAGAAGACGACCTGAACATGTGGGAGGTACCTCTGAATCTAGCCTACATAACCTACGCGGCCAAGGGCGCATACGCATGCTATGACATGTACATGTAGATCTAGGACATGAGGGCGTGTCTGCTTCCCATAACCGACGAGTACACGGACAGCCGCAGCGTCATGATCAAGTGTGCCAGGAAGGTCTAGATGTTGTACTTTATCTGTTTATAAGCACCTTTATCATGTGAGTGTTTCATGCATTAGCCTATGTGTCGTAATTAATTATCTGTTTTGTCTGAAATATTTCTTTTAAGAACCCATTAATCTGATTGCTTTTTTAGTGGCAATTTGCTTATGTATGTAAACTAGTTTACTTGTCCGTAAAAAAACTAGTTCACTCGGCTGCCATGCTTTGAATCTCCTTCCTCCCACCATATTCCCCTCCTCAGGTGGACCCAGCAGGTCTCTGAATTTTCTCCCACTTTCTTTTTCGATGTAAACTGAGTTTTCTCCGAGTACTTTCCCCTAGAACCAACTCAACTGTCCCACGTCTAGCCTAAAAAATAATAATAACCCATGTACTATTAACTCATTAAATTAAAATGATATTTTATTTCGTAAGTTGAAAGTTCTTACAAAATAATAATAATAATTGTTTATATATAACTTGGCAAGTTAACTCCTAGTGATTGCGTACATAAGCTGGCAAATATTTTACTGACGTGCAATCATATGTTTATGTTTTTATAACATTTCTCCGTCTAGCCCAACATGATATTTTCACCCAGCCCAGCAAGTCCGTGGCTTTCGAGAAAAATGCAAATGGGATTTAAATGGGTTGCATAGATGCTACATCATTGTTTCACCCAGCCCACCAAATGGACTAAAAAACAAATGGACTGACAGCTGGGTCCACGGCCATAGCCCAGTTTTTCTGTGATTTGCCAAGTAAGTCGCTTTGTCAGGCCTGTTGGGCTGCAAATCTTTCAAGACGAGGAGAGCTTTCATTCGGCTGGCCGAAAAAATGGCCCATCGGTAAGGAGAAATGGGATGTACATTTTTAAAACACATCAAACCGGCAATTAGTTTCAAATATCTTTTTTTTCATTTCGAGATTTTAAATTACATTTATTTTTATGCATGGAGAATTTGTTGGATTTTATATTGATATACATTTATTTTTAAAATCAGTTTGAATGTGAGTCGAAATTTCGGGATTAGAAATAGTTCGGACCGCACCGAAATATGCAAAATTTCATATAATTTTTTAACCGTGGCCACAATATGGGCTGTAATGCTAACAAAAAGAATATGGGCTCAAAAAACCTTAAGAATTAGCAAATGGGTTGTATGCTGTTTTCCACAGATTTGAGGCTTTCCTAAAAAAAAGGTTGACGCACAAGCAGTGACTGTTGGATGGCCATCCAACGACCGTCGTGCTTCTTCAATCTCTGCTCTTCCTGCTCCAGCCGCTCAAACAGGCGCCGGCGGGACTGCCTGCTCCCTCCTCCCCGCGGCCGGCTTTGCTGCCGCGCAGGCCTCACCGCCCCACCGTACTCCCATCGCTGGCCTAGCCATCCCTCTACTCACCCACACCTGCTGTTATTCTCTAGCGACGGCAGACGAACCAGTAAACCCTCGTACAGTCGTACTCCCCTCCGCGTGGGAAACAACTGTCGAGTCTTCCCTGCCTTCGTGTCGTTCCCTTCCTAGGCCTCGCCATCGTCCACCGCCCTGGTGCTCTCGGCGCGGCCTGGTCAACGTGGTCAACGACCGACATGCATCTGAAGTGGACTTTACGTGAAGAGGCTGACAGTTGGGTCCACGGACGCACGCAAGGAAATGCCTCCTTATTATGCGCAAAATAATGATTCCTCCACCTGACATCAGGGACCCACCGAAAGGGCCTCTGTATTTCATGAAAAAAACGTTACGCCACTGACAGGTCGGACCCACCAGCTATATCTTCGCACGCAAGAAAGTGCCTCCTTATTACGCACAAAAAAATGAATACTCCCCTGTTAGCTGGGACCCAGTATAGTGGCAGGCTGACTTGTGGGCCTACTAAGTTGACGGGGACGGAGGGCTTTGTCAACTTAGTCAATATGCACGATTTTAGCTCCAGTGACCGTACGATGTCCATCTAACAGCCGTAGTGCTTCTTCAACCTCTGGTCTTTTTGCTCCAGCCACCCAAAGCAGCGCCGGTCGTGCCTCGTGCTCCTGCCTCCCGTGGCCGGCTGCGATGCGGCGGAGGCCTCACCGCCCCCTACTACTCCCACCGCTGGCCAGGCCATCCCTCTACTCACCCACACCCCCTGTTATTCTGCGGCGACGGCAGCCTCACACCGCAGCAAACCAGTGAACCCTCGTACTCCTCTACGCGTGAGCATCCACTACCGCGTCTTCCCCGGCTCCACGTCGTCCCCTTCCTAGGCCTCGCCGTCGTCCACCGCCCTGGTGCTCTCGGTGCGGGGTGGTCAACGTGGTCAAGGAACGGCTTCCATCGGACGTGGACTGTACGTGGACAGGCTGACAGCTGGGTCCACGGCCGCAGCAAGGAAGTTCCTCCTTATTACATGCAAAATAATTATTCCTCCACCTGACAGCAGGACCCACCAGATGGGCCACCGAATTTCGCGAAAAAAAACATTTCCCCCTGACTGATGGGACCCACCAGCTACATCTTCGCACGCAAGGAAGTGCGTCTGGGCAAAAAAAACGATTCGCCCCCTGACTGCTGGGACCCACCAGCTACATCTTCGCAGGCAAGGAAGTGCCTGACAGTCGGGACCCACCTGGTCGAAGCGTACGTAGCGTTGTCATTCTGGTCGTGAACGTGTATGTACATACTGGTCGATGTAGAGGTGCGCACGTGTCGTAGTAGAGGCGCGCATGTGTCGTAGTAGAGGCGCGCACGTAGCATTTACACGTACGTACAGCGGCCAGGGTGCAAGAACGAAAATACGGCCACGTATGTGTACATACGGGCGGGGTCTCGAATGCCTACTCGCGCATACGTACGGCCAGGGCTCGTGTACATGGCTGGGTCGGAACGGAGAAACAGCGTCGTCGTCGTGTTCATGGGGAGGCAACGGAATGCGTCGTGTTCATGGGGAGGCAACAAAATGCGTCGTGTTCATCGGGAGGGCTTGGACGGAATAGGCAATGGAAACGAGGCCTGGCGTACCGCAGAACGGGGGAAACGGCCTTGTGTTCGACCGGCCATGTTCGAAACGGGATCCTGTTCATCGGGAGGGGTCTGGCGTACCGCAAAACGGAGGAAACGGACCTCCTACGGTCGAAACGGGGGTCCTGTTGATCGGGAGGGATGTGGCATACTGCAAAACGGAGGAAACGGACTTGTGTTGGAGCGCTACGGTCGAAATGGGGGCCTCTTCATCGGGAGGGGTGTGGCGTACCGCAAAACAGGACTCCACGGGATATTGTTCATCTCCACCGTCGACCCCCTCGAGCCTCCATGAGCTACTGTTCATCCACCGTCGACCTCCTCCTGCCTCCACCTGTGACTGTTCATCCACGGGCTCCTGTTCATCCAGCCTCCACCGCGCTACTCCACCGGCTACTGTTCAACCACCCCTCCATCGTCTACTGTTCATCCAGCCCTCCACACCACGGGGTCCTGTTCAACCACCCCTCCACGGGCACCCCTCCACCGTCTACTGTTCATCCAGCCCTCCACACCACAGGGTCCTGTTCAACCACCCCTCCACCGTCTACTGTTCCACACCACGGGGTCTTGTTCATCCACCCCTCCACGGGCACCCCTCCACCGTCTACTGTTCATCCAGCCCTCCACCACACCATGGGGTCCTGTTCATCCAGAGGCAACGCCACCGCTCATTGTTCATCCAACCCCCCCCCCGCAATGCTCACTATTCATCCCATCGATCGGCTTCAGTTAGCAGCAGTAGCGAAGGAATCGCTCGATCGGGTTCAGTTAACAGCCATCGATCGATCGCTCGGGTTCAGTAACGCGTAGCCTGCAGTGCAATCGCTCGGGTTCAGTTAGAGCCCAACGCCTCGCTCGGGTTCAGTTAGAGTCAACGCCTCGCACACACGCGCGTACGTGTACGAGAGAAACGCGCATCGCTCGGCCCCGACCTCCCACCGTAACCGGGAACTCCCCGAAATTTTCCTCCCCCTCGCTTCTACCATGGTTTTTTCCGTCATGGACGGCCCAAAGAATGTCATGCAGCTGCGTCTCCGGCCCGCCCAGGACGAAAAGCCCATTTTCTGTCATGATTTTTTGTCATAGAAGTAGGAGCCCACCACATCTATGATGATACCGGGTTTTGTCACGGTTATCGTCATAGAAGTGTCATATGTATGACAGAAAAAAATTTCGCTCGGCCCAAAATGTCATGGATGTGTATTTTTTTGTAGTGTTGACTTGGTCGAAACCGAGACCAGGGTTGATTTTGGGGTGTATTTCAACAGGTTTCAAAGTTCAAGGTTGAGTTTTAAACCCGTGTGGTTAATTTAGGGTTGAAATGTGGACTTCTCTAAAAAATACACATTGACAAAGCCCAGGTCGGCTGCACGTGATCCTTACATAATATATTCACGAGCTTCCCAATTACGAGAGAAACACATATTTAGATGTTGCTAACTTTACTTACATAAAACATACTCCCTCCGATTCTTTTTAGTCCACATATAAGTTTTGTCTAAAGTCAAAGCATCTCTATTTTGATCAAATTTATAGAAAAAAGTATCAACATATACAATGTCAAATCAACATTAGATTCATCACAAAATGTAGTTTCATGGAATATGTATTTGGTATGGTAAATGTTGATATTTTTTAATATATTTTTGATCATACTTTGTAAAGTTTGACTTGACCAAAACCTAATATGCGGAGTAAAAAGAACCTGAGGGAGTATATAGCTTCAACTAGCATTTGGCTGTCATTCCCAGCTAGTTGTTCATTTCACATTCTATTTCTTAGCTAACCTTCGGATCTGTTTGATCAACTTTGAATCTAGGGGCCGAGCATAGTCTTTTGTGCCTTCTCCTATATCAAGTAACAATAGCTTTTTAATAATGTGATGTACTTAGTATTGCACATGGGGTAACTATATGGAAAATAAGATAATGAATCTGACCTTCCTTTTGGAGCAGCACGGGACTCCACAAGCTTTCCGGAGGTTTCTCCACTTATCCTGGAACATGAAACAACATGTTATATGAATTACTAATATATTTTTAACCATCACTATTAATTACTAATGAAATGGGGTCGACTACAAGGTTGAATTTTATGTTAGGGCACTTCTAGTGTTTGCCTATTAGCATTATTTTGTAGAAAAAAATACCGATGTGGCATTTCAATTAAGAAGAAAGAGAGGAGAGTTGAGCAAGCTTAGTAAGACGATTATGTCATCAATAGTCGTCATCATTAATTATTAATATAGTGAACTTTTAATTTTCTCGTAGGAACTTGTATTAATAGAGTTTGCTATTAGTTAGTCTTTTTTTACTTTCTCTCTTTTCTTTTCCTCTTGTTTGTTCATTTTACCTAGAAGCACGTATAGAGATTGACCCTTGCATGAGCTCTCTCTCTCTCTCTCTCTTCTTCACATAGGCGAAAGTTGTTATGTAAGCAACCTTATACTCCCTCCGTTCCGAATTACTTGTCGCAGAAATGGATGTATCTAGATGTATTTTAGTTCGGGATACATCCATTTCTGTGACGAGTAATTTGAAACGGAGGGAGTAGCTCCTTAATATTATACTTGCTTTGTTTGCAGGAGAGACGACTCTTAGCGCACTTCCCTACGCAATGAAATTAATTCTCTTCTTATTTATTTTCTCTTTCATTCACTTCTTTTAATAACTAGGCAATAATGATGAGATGAAAAATATAAACTCTAAACGAATTAAATGTGACATCACTTAGATACAACAGCTAAGAGATAATGGATTGTGGTGGTTGTCTTTAAAATAATCTTTCACAACCTGGGATGACACATTAAGAACCAATGAATTGGCAGTGTCCTTAGTCATTATTTTTACTTACCTTTGCATTTACTCTTTGTGTCTAGGAGCACATGCAAAGGCCGAATCTTGCATGTGAGCCCACTCCTTTTATTATTTGATTACCTTCTCCACATAGACAAAAATGTCATGTAAGCAAGTTTATAGTCCCCTAGTATACATACCCTGAGATGTGTTGGCACTCGAACTGATGATGAGAAGTAATGACGCTTCAGTGTAGTCCATCGCCCTTCACCATATCTCTTGACACCCTTAATCAGCTTCTTCACTTCTTCATGTGTCCAGTGTTTATTGTTTTTTCGACTGTGCAATTTCTTGCCTCCACTTTTGTGACGCCCTCGATTCAATCGTACACTAATCATACACGCAAATGTGTACGATCAAGATCAAGGACTCACGGGAAGATATCACAACACAACTCTAGACACAAATTAAAATAATACAAGCGTTATATTACAAGCCAGGGTCCTCGAGGGCTCGAATACATAAGCTCGAATACACAAGAGTCAGCGGAAGCAACATTCTCTGAGTACAGACATGAGTTAGGCAAGTTTGCCTTAAGAAGGCTAGCACAAAAGCATCATCGATCGAAAAGGCAAGGCCTCCTTCCTGGGAGCCCCCTAACTACTCCTGGTCGTCGGCGGCCTCCACGTAGTAGTAGGCACCCTCAGTGTAGTCGCAGTCGTCGTCGAAGGTGGCGTCTGGATCTGGGCTCCACCATCTGGTTACGACATCCGAGAAGAATGGAAAAGGAGGAAAAGGGGGGACCAAAGCAACCATGAGTACTCATCCAAAGTACTCGCAAGCAATGATCTACAATACATATGCAACATTTCTCAAAGGAAGGTTCTATATGTGGACTGGGCTGCAGAAATGCTAGAATAGAGAGAAAGCCTAACCCTATCGAAGACTAGCATCTTCAACATCTTCAAGCAGCTCCAAGCATCTTGCAGCATCAGAAGAGATAAGAGTAGCATAAAATAAGTAGTGGTAGTGTTATCAACCTCGGCCGGAGATCCTTTCTCGACTCCCTACGGGAGAGCAATCCCAGAGCCATACTATCCAGTTATCATCACAAACCAATTCTCATCACAAGTATCCAATTCTAGTTGTATCGATCGGGATACAGCTCCAAGTGTCCGTTACCGTAGGACAGACTATCGATAGATGTTTTCTTCCCTGCAGGGGTGCACCAACTTACCCACCACACTCGATTAACTCCGGCCGGACACACTTTCCTGGGTCATGCCCGGCCTCGGCCAAACAATACGCCGCAACCCGACCTAGGATTAATAGAGAGGTCAGCACGCCGGACTAAACCTATGCCCCCAGGGATCATGGGCCATCTCCCCGGGAACTCCTGCATGTTGCGTGGGCGGCCGGTGAGCAGACCTAGCTACCTCCTTCAAAAAGGTAGGTGCTTACCAGTCCAACCCGGCGCGCGCCGCTCAGTCGCTGACGTCTATTAAGCTTCGGCTGATGTATACGACACAGAACGCCCATACTATGCCCACTTGATGGTTAGTGCTATCAGGCCAGAGGACCCTCGGATCAAATATCCAAATCGTAATGGATTAGGAGCACGCGGTAACGAGCAGAGACTCATGATCGATGTGACCCCGTCGCCCCGTCTCGAGTACTTGCGGCAAGGGCTAAGAATGCTCGGCCACGCCTCGTAAGTATCTCCTGGGCACCTTCCAGGTCAACCCGACTCCACATCACTCGCAATTAAGCTCGCGCGGGTACCCCTCAGGGCCGACCCATCTTTAATAACATGGCTCAGTGCAGAGTCATAGTAACCATAGTAACTGTGTGTCTAACACCAAGGGGAAAACCCGAGGAATCACCCCCGGTGAATTCCACTCGATGTAATCACCAAGGTGAACGTAAGAGGATCCACCCTCGAGGTTCACACTTGAGGGGTTGCACAACAGAGCTGTATCGGAAGTGGTTAAGGAGGAAATCATCCTCGATGACCACGACCGAATAGCTACACTACAGAGATCTTATCAGGAGTGATGTAAGAGGTTCCACCCTCGGCACTCAATGGTAACTCTGCAGAGTCGAGCAACAAAAGGGGAAAGTGACGTGCAGTGTTAGGGCCTGGTCTTCGATCCCGTTGATCGGGTCTTCGATGATGAAGCAGGACAACAAGGACAAGGTGGGGGTCACTGATGGAGCACTAACCAACCTATACTAAGCAGTTTAGGATAAGCAGGTAGGTAGCAATAAGCAGGTTACAAAATCAGGCTATGCATCAGAATAGGAGCAAACAATAACAATAGCAGAATTCTAATGCAAGCATGAGATAATGGAATGGGCGATATCGGGATGATCAAAGGGGGGGCTTGCCTGGTTGCTCTGGCAAGGAGGGGTCGTTGTCGACGTAGTCGAACACTGGGGCATCAGCAGCGGTCTCAAGGTCTACCGGAGAAGAAGAGGGGGAAGAAAGAGTAAATACACGCAAACATAAGCATAACAAGACAATAAGCGGTGCTAGAGGTGTTCTAACGCAGCGCTAGACGATACTGACGAAGGAGGATAACATCCGGGAAAGTTTTCCCGGTTCCGGACGTCTGTCAGACAGATGAACCAGGCAGAAAAAGTTCAACGTTTGCTATGCTAGGGACGTGTGATAGACGAACGGAGGGCATATTCGGATTTGTCTTGTCATTATGAGCAACTTTCATGTATAAAGTTTTTCGATCTGAGCTACGGTTTATTTACTATGAATTTCTAAAGTTTTATTAATATTCTGAAATTGTTTTAATTAATTAATTCGAAACATTTTAAAAGCTAAAAGCTAGGTGTGCCCGAAAAGGTACCCAGCAGAACAGCACAGAGGCTGACTGGTGGGGCCCTGGTCAACTGTTCCAGTCACGGCTTGACTGGACCGTTGACTGGTCAAAAGGTCAACAGTGTAAGAAAGGCCCGCATGTCATTCTCACAGCAGCTAAACTAACAGTTAGATTAGTCTAAAAGTAATTAGGGTGATTAAGTTTTAAATAGTTTAATTAAACCAAAATAATTAAGTTAATTAATTCACTAATTAATTAATTAAATTGTTTATTTATTTACATGAATATTTCTTAAACATTTTTATTTTCGTTTTAGGGGCTGGGCCCCATCTGTCATTGGCCCGTAGGCCAAACGGGGTGGGCGGACAACGGGCGCAGGCGCCGGTCGCCGACCGGGCACGGGCTCAGGCCAGCCTCGGCCGTCGGCGAGCGAAGGCCAGGACGGGCGCGAGGAAGGGGGCGAACAGGGGTGGCGGAGTGGCGAGCAGCAACGAGGAGGGGGTCGCATAAGGTTGCCGCAGCAGGGAGCAGAGGCAGGGGAGAGCGACAGCGGCGAGCGGTTGTGAGCAAACGGCGGCGGTGGGAGCAGGCGAGCCACGAGCACGGCGGGGTGCGCACACGGACGACGTGGGTCACGGCTCGGTGTGGCCACACAAGGCAGGGCTGCGGCCAAGCGGGGGCGAGTGCATACGGGCGGTGACGTCTACGGCGAGGGATTCGGAAAGGAGGAAAGGGGGTTGCTCACCCCCATTGCAGGGCAGGGGGTCGGCGAGGCTCGATGCATGCCGTCGATGGAGAGGCGGGGCGGGGTCAAGGAGGCGGTCCGGCAGGGTCTAGCGATGGCGTCGAGCAGCACCGGACGGCGAGGCGCGGTCGTCGGGGCGCAGCGGGGTCGGGGGGCGGGTGCCATGCGGGGGGGAGACGGGAAGGTAGGCGCCGGCGAGGGGGAGGCCGGAGGCGCTGAGCGGCGGCGGCGTGGCGAAGGGGTCGGGGCCCTCTGCCCCGATCCAGGCGGGGAAAGGGGAGAGAGGCCTGCGGGGAGTGAGTGGAGGAGTGGGGATCGGGAGAGGTTAGGGTTCTGGGAGCGGGGTGGCCTAATAGGCCAAGGGGGCAGCAAGGGTGGGCCGGTTGGGCCGCGTGGGTGGCCAGCTGGGCCTGTTGCCTCAGTTGTCCGGGGGGGTCTCTTTTGCATTTTATTTTCTGTTTAAATTTTGCTAATGTTTCTATTAAACTGCAAATCTAAACAAGCCTTGTTAGATATGAGACTTACCTCATAAAACAAGCACATTAATTCTTTGAGTCACAAAAAGTTTGAGGCCAAAGGAAGTTGTCTAACCAATTTTAAAATTGCAAAGACCATTTTTAAAAGCTGTTGGACCACTAAATAATTTCCAGGGGCACCTTGGGAATTCAAAAGAAGTTGGCTCCAACATGAAAAATATCCAGGGATTATTTTCCACCCTTTGAACATTTTAGTTTGCATGTTTTGCAAATTTGAATTTTGACTTTAAATTTGAGTTTGAAAATGAACAGTGATTTGGATCAAGTGAAGATTAGCAACAGTAACTTGGTGACATGGCACCATTAATAGGGGATTACGGTAACATGACACTGTGGGTGTTACAAATCTCCTCCACTACAAGAAATCTCGTCCTGAGATTTAAGTGGGGAAGTAAAGAGTAACTTCGGGAGAACTGGCCCTTACAGGGTTAATTATCTGGTTAACAATTCAGGGAATGTGGCAGAAGTATCCCTCGAGTTGAAACTTAAGAAAACATCGAGAGATAAAAATGAAGGTACAATAAGAAGTTTCAAGCGAATGGATAAACAATAGATACCTGAACAGAGTGTGAGAATGGGGTTCAGAGCATCGGAATAGATCATCTCTCGGACGGTGGCTCGTGAATTACATACGAAGCCAAGCACGAGGAACAATTTTGGAAGACAGGGATGTACATGAGAGTCAGGTTTCGATCTTGTGGAACTGTGGGTTATGGGCCCATCATGTGGGTCAATAGGAGGAAGGCGCTAATCATTTTGCACGGTCAAGATAGCAAGGCAAATCCGAGGATAGCCTGGCAATTATGTTGGCAACAATGTTGGTACCAAGGGCGAGGGACGAAGAGAACCATTTTCCTGCTCGCATGGCGAGGCGGACCAATAGGCAAAGTTCTCGTCCATCGGTGGCTACCGGAATGTCATCAAGAATAGTAACAGGGTCTTACTGACAGTTGTACACCGAGGTGTTTACATAAGCAGGGAAATATTACTGCTTATATCATACAGATCACAAGAAATATTATACAAAACAATGGAAAGGAAAAATGTGATTACCGGATTAAACACTCCAATGGAAAGGAAAATGTGTTTAAACACAAGTATTAGGAGTATATCCTTCCCAAGGGGAAGCGGAGTAGGATATACATGATATGACAGCAAGTTCAAAAGCATTTAGATAAAGGGGGCGAGGGAAGAATCATGATATTACCCATACAACAGTGTTTGGATAATAGATCAAGAAACATTCGACCATGTGCTTCCAATGTTCTTGTTGATATACGGAATACCTCGGTCATGCTTCGGGGTAGCATTAACATGGTGTTCCAAGTAGGGGGGTTGGAGTAGAAGAGCACAAGAAATACTCAAGAACAATTGCAGGAATAGCCTGGAGTCCAAGGTATAACCAAGACATGATCAAACATGTGTTGGAAAGAAGACAAGGGGGGTAATCGATGATAACTCTAATCATCGTAGGTCAAGGATGGTATTTCTCATCACAAATTTAATTAATATCCTAGAAGAAATCGGAATGTTGATTATGATTGTCGGTGTCAAAACCGGCGGATCTCGGGTAGTGGGTCCCTAACTGTGCGTCTAGGCCGGATGGTAACAGGAGGCAAGGGACACGAAGTTTTACCCAGGTTCAGGCCCTCTTGATGGAGGTAAAACCCTACGTCCTGCTTGATTAATATTGAAGATATGGGTGTTACAAGAGTAGATCTACCACGAGATCAGAGAGGCTAAACCCTAGAAGCTAGCCTATGGTATGATTGTATGTTGTGATTGTTTTCCTACGGACTAAAACCCTTCGGTTTATATAGACACCAGAGAGGGTTAGGGTTACACAAGGTCGGTTACAAAGGAGGAGATATCCATATACGTATTGCCTAGCTTGCCTTCCACACCAAGTAGAGTCCCATCCAGACACGAGACGAAGTCTTCAATCTTGTATCTTCATAGTCTAACAGTCCGGCCAATGGAGATAGTCCGGCTGTCCGGAGACCCCCTAATCCAGGACTCCCTCAGTAGCCCCTGAACCAGGCTTCAATGACGATGAGTCTGGCGCGCAGTTGTCTTCGGCATTGCAAGAAGGGTTCCTTCTCCGAATACATCATAGAAGAATTTGAATACGAGGATAGTGTCCGACCCTGCAAAATAAGTTCCACATTCCACCGTAGAGAGAATAATGTTTTCACAGATCTAATTTGCTAGCTTATTTTAGCAACACGACGTTACGTCATGGCCCGGTGATTATTCGAACCATTTCTTTCAACCAGCCCCGCACATAACGCGAGGCAGTTTTTCGACACGTCTTGTCAAAGCAGAGATCGTGTCCCCTTATTACGGGATTTTCATCAATACGGGCGTGGGTAACCCAACCGCGCCATCAATTGCGGAGCTTGGGGGATAAGCGAGTTTTACCAGGCAAGTGGGGACGCTTAATTTTGTCCACCCATATAAAGGGATAAGGATTCACCTTTCTATCCACGCCTTCTTCCTCCTCTGCTCATCCGCTCCCGCACACTCGAGCTCTAGCGCCCAAGCTCTCACTTCCATCTCAACCTTCTCCAACCATGTCCGGAGCAGGAGGCAAGTGGATGGGCTCCTCCGTCACGGAGGGAGACGTCAAGAAACTGAGGAGAGCCGGATACCTGCCCGACGACATCGCGCACCGGCTCCCAGATGAGGGACAACTCATCCCCACCCCCCAGCCCCAAGAGAGGGTGGTATTCCTCACCCATTTCCTCCGCGGACTAGGATTCCCTCTCCATCCCTTCGTCCGGGGGCTCATGTTTTATTACGGCCTGGATTTCCACGATCTGGCCCCGAACTTCATCCTCAACATCTCGGCGTTTAATGTCGTGTGCGAGGCCTTCCTCCGCATCAAGCCCCACTTCGGCTTATGGCTGAAGACCTTCAATGTCAAGCCGAAGGTAGTGAGCAGCCGCCAGGCGGAGTGCGGAGGCGCCATGGTGGGCAAGATGCCCAACATCACATGGCTCGAGGGCACCTTCGTGGATACCATAAAGGGGTGTCAATCGGGGTGGTTCTATATCACCGAGCCGCGCGACCCCGCATGGGTAGCGGCCCCCGAGTTCCGATCTGGCATCCCCTTGCGGCTCACCTCCTGGAAAGAGAAGGGCATGTCCTGGGGTAATTCAAAAGAGATGACCGGAATCTAGTCATGTATTCAGAACATGGTGGACAAGAAGCTCAAGCTTGGCAACATAGTTCAGGTTATGCTCGTCCGCTGGATACTCCCGTGCCAACAACGGGAGTTTACCTTGTGGGAGTTCAATTCAGCGCAGCACCGAACTCTGAGCAGGCTCTTCGATACGACTCATGAAGATGCCTGGAGGGTGTTGTTCAAGAGCGCCAAGGTCCCTCCCCCCATTACTGAGGATCACGGATTCAGCGCGAAGCGCCACGCCAGTGTGGTAAGTTGTTTTACCTTTTACAGGATATTTGTTTTCTATATAGATTGGCTCTATGCGGGATCTAAACTCCCGTGCCGTTAACAGGACTGGCAGAAGATGGCCGGATAAATCGACTGTCCGGCTCCCTTGCCCGAAGGCCTTGCAGACGCCCTTCTGGCGAAGATGTTGACTCCGGCCCCTTACAAGGTGCCGGAGAAGACCAAGAAGGCCAAGGGAGCTCGAAAGAGTTCCCGACGCCAGGCGTCGTCGGACTCACCGTCCGATGATTCTGCGGCGAACTCTTCCCCTGAAGACGAGGAAGAGGAAGAAGAGGCTCCCCCACCGACTGGGGGAGACAAGAAAAGGAAGGTCGTCCCAACTGGGGAGGTCGGAGGGTCCAAGAAGGGAAGGACGCTCCTTCCGGACAGCTCCACCGCCGCCGACGAAAGTGAAGACGAGTGGTTGCCTAGGGCCAAGCCCCAGGGGAGATCGTAAGTATTTGGATACCAAAGTAACCCATAGGATTCCTTTGTCGCATTGCTTTCCCTAACGCCGACCTCAATTGTGCAGGCCGCCCCAAGCCAATCGAGGTATCCTCGGACGGCTCCCTGGGCTCGTCGGACATGGATAGCGATCCAGTCCCGACCACCACCTCCCCTCATCCAGCAAACGATGCCGAGGTGCTGTCTCAAGAGGCACCGGATCAAGGGGGGACAGTCCCGGAGGAGCCTCAAGGCGACCTTCCGGATTCCGGGAGCTGAGGGGACGGGGTCCCCGAGAGCTCCGAGTTCGGCCCTGAGTCGAACACCGCGCCGGACCCTCCAACGGTTCCGAGCTCGGGCAAGCGGTCCCCTTCTCAGGGGGGTGAAACGCCTGTGCCGGTGACCTCTGTCCATCCAGAGGTGCCAAACACTATGTTGGAAGCGCTTCGCAGTGCTTCCATCGAGGAGGAGCGCCGCACTATCATGAGTGCGGTGATCCAGAAGGTTTAGTCCGCCAAGAGCGGATTGACTGAAGCCTGTAGTAGCCTTATCACAGGCTTCGAGGTAAGTGTTTTAAAATGTAGTAGAAGTATTACTGCATAGACAGTAGCCCTGATGCTTTGTTCGGTGTTCACAAAGAAAAGCCAAACAGAGGATCAAATAATATCGCAGGAGTCTAATATAAGTATGTCAATATGCATATGCAGGATTCTCTGCTGGCCTCCGCCACACTAACTGCGGAGGTCGCCGTACTGAAGTAGGACCTCGATGGGTCCAAGAAAGAGCTCGGCCTTGTCAAGAGGCAGCTCGAGGAGAACAAAGGTAAGTAATACCCCGTCTATAGATATATGTATATAAAAAAGGACGCGATTGCAAAAATGACAGGATCATTGTATGTTTTGCCAGGGGCCATGACCGAGGTGGCGACCCTGAAGCAAGCGCTGACCAAGGCCGAAGATATAGCGGCCAAGGATCACACCAAGCGAGAGAGGCACGAGGCTCGGGTGGGCGAGGTGCAGCAAGAGCTCCAGGCTCTCGTGACGAAGCACGAGGCGTTGGAGCTTGACTTGAAGACGCGAGAGTATGAGCTTGCCGCGGCCCGTGAGAGCGCGAAGAGTGCCAAGGCCGAAGCCCAAAAGGCCCTCCAAGAGGTCGACGCGATGAAGAAGATAGCGGCGGGTAAGGCTTTCTATATGCAAAGCAAGCATGTAAAAGTAATTTACCGATTACTTACCCGAATCCGGAGCTCTTCAGGAGCATTCGCAGATTTGCCCCACATTGTGTCCGATGCCGCACAATTTTACCAGGCCGAGGATGGAAGCTCGACGGAGAAGCTATTTTGGTCTCAGTATGCTGAGGCCGAACATCCGATGCCAATGAGCGACCAGCTGAAGCAGATGGTCGAGCTACATAAGGCGCCGATCAGGCCATGAAGGGCCTCATAGTCCGGCTATGGCCTGGCGATGCCCTTCCGAACAGCTTCTTCGGCCTGGTGAGGCGGCTTGTGGATGTCTGCCCACAGTTGGAAGTCATCAAGCGATCTGTCTATATTGAAAAAGCATGCCGGGCTTTCGCCCCTGTCAAAACGCAGTGGGTCAAGCTAGACACCGTGAAGCTGATCAAGGAGGGGCCGCCGGAGGGCAAGGAGCACCGCCACCCCGAGATGTACTACGAGGATGTTCTGCCGGGCGCCCGTCTTATCGCGGATGAGTGTTCACAAAATGTAATATTTGAATGAGACTTGCTCGTTTTTTATCCTGTGTGATGAAAACTTGTTTCATATGCTCTATGCAACGCTTGTGTGAATTTAAAATATTACCTTATGTTTGGCTGTTTATCCAATCTGAGAGATGGCTAGTCCTCGGCTTCTGCCCCCATACCATGAGTGCTGGGGTGTTCGGGATAAACCTGAGCACTCTTGTTCCCATGTTTGGGTCCTTCGAGGGAGGTGCTCAGCACAACGAACAAGGCAACCGGACTAATAATGCTTTATCACTCTCACTTAGCCATAGAATTCTATAATTTTAAATTTCGGCGAAGCCCCTGGTATTTGGAAGGCCGAATTTGGGGCGCGATACACGCCTGTAAGAAGGACAGAGCCGGCCCCTCGCCCTAAGCGGCATAAGCCTTTAGGGACTCGAAAAACCTCGCCGAATAGCGACCAGTCTCTCGCCTTATCATGACAGTCAGTTTTAGCTTTCTCTACTGAGGTGCTCAGCCCGGCAGAACCGGGGCACAATCGCAGTAGTTCTCCTAGCGCTACCTTAGACAATAGAGCGGAACATAAGGTACCAAAACATAGGAGCCGGGCAAACCCAACATTTGACCAAAGACATGATTCGGAGCTGATGCATATAATGCTATAAGTTCGGGGTGCCGCACTTGTGAAAGTGTTCGGACTTTTCACACCATACTGTGGGTACGTAAGCCCCTGGTGCTTTGGCCGTACCAGAGTGTATGGTTGCAAGGTGTCGTTGATGAATACATAGATATATATAACAAGAATGCAATAATAGTTGTAATGTCATGCATTGTTTATTAAAAAATTGCATTACACCAGAGTGATACAGATAGTGCAATAGGCAAAAGAGTAGGACTATGTCCCTTCCAAGGGCGAGCTGAGGAATGATATGAAATCTGTAATCAACTTGGGGATTCCGTTATATAACGTAGTTGTCTGCCGCCTTGGTTGTTGTATCATGTGTGCGGCAATAGAGCTGCCGGACGGTGTTTCCAGAGATTAAAGTCCTGAAAGAAAAAGAAAAATAACCAAACGGGAAGCCCCTAGTGCGGTTTAGGCCGCGTTTTGGGGCGTGCCGCAGTTGTGCCCCCCCTCCCCACCTGTGCCAATGGTATTTTTAATGCGTAATTATGTACGCGCGGCACGAATAACGCCATTGGGCTGGGATTGGGGTGGCCGCCGTATTGCTACTCAAGCTCAGATCGCGCCGGGCGGTTTGTCTGCCGATTGCCCCGAGCGCGCTTGAAGGTGTCCGGGCTTTGAAACGCCGAACTGATAGATTGCCTTGAGAGGCTGTTTTGCGCTTCTGCTGCAAGGGCCGCGGTGTGCTCCTCTGTTCAGAGAGAGCGCTCTGTGTTTCCATTGACTGTGATAACTCCACGAGGTCCTGGCATCTTGAGCTTGAGGTATGCATAATGTGGTACCGCATTGAATCTAGCGAATGCGGTTTGTCCGAGCAGCGCATGATAACCACTGTGGAACGGGACTATATCGAAGATTAACTCTTCGCTTAGGAAGTTATCCGGGGATCCAAAGACCACTTCCAGTGTAATTGAGCCTGTGCAGTGGGCCTCTACGCCTGGAATGATGCCTTTAAAGGTCGTTTTTGTGGGTTTGATCCTTGAGGGGTCTATACCCATTTTGTGCACTGTCTCCTGATAAAGCAGGTTCAGGCTGCTGCCGCCATCCATAAGGACTCGAGTGAGGTGAAATCCATCGATGATTGGGTCTAAGACCAGTGCGGCAAATCCTCCATGACGGATATTAGTGGGGTGGTCCCTGCGATCGAAGGTGATCGGACAGGAGGACCAAGGGTTGAACTTTGGGGCGACTGGCTCCAACGCATATACGTCCCTGAGCGCACGCTTCCGCTCCCTCTTGGGGATGTGGGTTGCGTATATCATGTTCACCGTCCGCACTTGCGGGCAAAACCTCTTCTGTCCTCTAGTGTGCGGCTGCCGGGGTTCTTCCTCGTCATCGCTATGCGGCCCCTTGTCCTTGTTTTCGGCAATTAACTTGCCGGCCTGCTTGAACACCCAACAATCCCTGTTGGTGTGATTGGCTGGCTTGTCTGGGGTGCCGTGTATTTGACACGAGCGATCGAGTATATGATCCAAGCTGGACGGAACCGGCGTACTTTGTTTGAACGGCTTTTTCCGCTGACCGGGTTTAGAGCCTTTGAATCTGGCATTGACTGCGGTATCCTCAGTACTTTCGTTGTTAATGCGGCGCTTATGCTTGTTGCAACGTGACCTGCTGTTGCCGTCCTTGGTATCGGAGGTACCATGGTTCTTTGATATGTTATTACTACGAGCCAACCAGCTGTCTTCTCCCGCACAGAAGCGAGTCATGAGCGTCATGAGAGATGCCATAGATTTCGGCTTTTCCTGACCAAGGTGCCGGGCTAGCCACTCGTCTCGGATGTTGTGCTTGAAAGCCGCTAAGGCCTTGCATCCGGATAGTCGACGATTTGATTTTTCTTTGTAAGGAACCGAGTCCAGAATTGCATGGCCGACTCTTCTGGCTGCTGAATTATGTGGCTCAAGTCATCGGCGTCTGGTGGTCGCACATAAGTGCCCTGAAAGTTGTCGAGGAATGCGGCCTCCAGATCTTCCCAATAGCTAATGGAGTCTACTGGCAAGCTATTAAGCCAATGTCGCGCTGGTCCTTTGAGTTTTAGTGGGAGGTACTTGATGGCGTGTAAGTCATCACCGCGGGCCATGTGGATGTGGAGGAGGAAGTCCTCAATTCATACTGCGGGATCTGTTGTGCCATCGTATGATTCAATGTTTACAGGTTTGAAACCTTCTGGGAATTGATGTTCCATTACTTCATCTGTGAAGCATAAGGGGTGTGTGGCGCCTCTATATTGGGCTATATCGCGACGCAGCTCGTATGGGTCCTGCCCGCTGTGTTCGGCCCGGCCGGATTTGCTTTTACTGTATCCGGCGTGACGTTTACCGTCTCATAGAGTGGTGGGCCCTCGTGATCCGTAGATCGATCTTGAATGCTTTGCTTTGTCCTCCAATATGTCTCGCAGGTCTGGCGTATCTCCACATGCCTTTTTATTTGGATGGCGTTGGGGTGGAGGCTGAGCTTTTGGCTGCAATGCCTCTCTATCACGGCCGCGAGGTGGCCGATCAGCCGTATCATATGCTTCTTCCTCCAGTCAGGGTAGTAACCTGCGCCTTGGGTAACTCTTGGAGGGACGCTCGAGTTTATATTCCTCGGTCGCGAGGACTTCAGTCCATTTGTCAGCTAGCAGATCTTGATCAGCTTGAAGCTGCTGCTGTTTTTTCTTCAGGCTATTTTCCATGGCCATAAGCCTGCGCTTGAAGCGCTCTTGTTCAACGGGATCCTCTGGTACGGCGAATTCATCGTCGCCGAGGCTTGCCTCGTCTTCGGAGGGGGGCATGTAATTGTCATCCTCCTCCTCTCCGCCAGCCGCCCTCTCAAGAGAGCTGGCTCCTTCATCCTCCTGCTCTAAATCTTGCTGGAGGGGATTGTTGTTGTCTTCGGCGCTATCCGGAGTGTTATTATCTCCTGTGCAGGTATCACCACTTTTGCTTTGGCGGGACTTAGAGCGGCGCCGCTGACGTCGGCGCTTGGGTTGCTTCTTGGAGGGGTCATCCTCCGCTATCTCGTCGCCGTTGCCTTCATTGGGTGTATCCACCATGTATATGTCATACGACGAGGTGGCTTTCCAGTGCCCTATAGGTGCTGGTTCATGTTCGTCTCCTACATCGTCGTCCATACCGTCGATGTCTTCGGAGTCGAAGTCGAGCATGTCGGTTAAATCATCGACAGTGGCTACAAAGTGGGTGGTGGGTGGGCGTCGAATTTCTTCGTCGTCCGCATCCCAATCCTGTTGGCCATAATCCGGCCAGGGCTCTCCTGACAAAGAGAGAGACCTTAGTGAATTCAGAATGTCGCCGAAGGGCGAGTGCTGAAAGATATCCACGGCAGTGAATTCCATGATCGGCGCCCGATCGGATTCGATTGGCGGGGGCGCGGATGGTTCGGGGTCCGGAAGAGAGTCCGGCACCTTGGAGTCATGGGCTGCGCAGAGGATTATGCTGATGTTTGGCTCGATCACCATCGAGACTGCAGCCCCTGAGGCGATGTCTAGCCACCCGTCCTCGATTGGCGCAGCTGGCTCCGAGCTAAGGGTCGGAGCTGATGTGGGTGCGGCCTCTGGGGTACCGTCCGGTGGCAGAGCTAGGTCATACCCATCGCGACAGTGCGGCACGCCCGGCTGTGGCTCGAATCCGTCGAAAATCAAGTCCCCACGGATGTTGGCCGTGTAATTCAAACTTCCAAATCTGACCTGATGACCAGGAGAGTAGCTTTCAATCTGCTCCAGATGGCCAAGCGAATTAGCCCGCAGTGCAAAGCCGCCGAATACGAAGATCTGTCCGGGGAGAAAAGTCTCACCCTGGACCGCATCGCTACTGATGATAGTAGGATCCATCAAGCCTAACAGCGACGACACAGAGGAACTCTCAATTAAAGCACCAATGTCGGTGTCAAAACCGGCGGATCTTGGGTAGGGGGTCCCGAACTATGCGTCTAGGCCGGATGGTAACAGGAGGCAAGGGACACGTAGTTTTACCCAGGTTCGGGCCCTCTTGATGGAGGTAAAACCCTACGTCCTGCTTGATTAATATTGAAGATATGGGTGTTACAAGAATAGATCTACCACGAGATCAAAGAGGCTAAACCCTAGAAGCTAGCCTATGGTATGATTGTATGTTGTGATTGTTGTCCTACAGACTAAAACCCTTCGGTTTATATAGACACCGGAGAGGGTTAGGGTTACACAAGGTCGGTTAGAAAGGAGGAGATATCCATATACGTATTGCCTAGCTTGCCTTCCATGCCAAGTAGAGTCCCATCCGGACACGAGACGAAGTCTTCAATCTTGTGTCTTCATAGTCTAACAGTCCGGCCAATGGAGATAGTCCGGCTGTCCGGAGACCCCCTAATCCAGGACTCCCTCAATGATCATGACGTATTTGTCGAGAGGCTCTACGAAGATGCCATCGAGGAGCGACGACATCAAGCAACAGGAAGGATGAAGAAAAAGGCTATTGGAACCACGGATACGACACAAACTTGAAATTAAGCTTGTTGTTCAAGGAAAAATGATATGACGAATATGTTTAGCTCATCGCCGAAAATTATGCTCCGGGAGGAAGGACCAGGTAGCACATTTAAAATTTAGCATGATAATGATATAGCCGATAATGCTAGGAATGACTTGAAGTATTATTGAACTCATAAGCAACAAAAATTACTTAAGAGTTTTAGAATCGGAGTGTGGAATCGATTCACTTATCGGCGTTCTCGAGTGACTAACAACTCAAAACCCAGGGAAATAAGAAATCGATGAGAAGCAATACCAGATGAAGACTCGTAGGAAGCAACACGGTTCTTTGTTATTCTCAAGATACCAGAGGGTAATGCTCGATGGAAGATCAAAATAGAGGTTGCAAAGATGCAGTTATCTACAGAAGACAAGTGCTTTAACTTGTCCGAGAAATGAAATCCAATGGGAACAATCATGGTCGGAGCCACGGTTGCAATGGATCAATTTATAGATACAAGATGAGCTTCTACCAAAGAAATAAATATTTTTACGAGCAGCTTCCATGATAAGTTCTACATCGGGTCCATGGGCATGAACACAAAGGTTCAAGGTCGACTCCCACTTCTTCAATGCATGACCTCTCATTTACTTCTCGCTTTTGACGAAGTTGTAGTGTAGAAATTTTTATCCGACGTGACACCAGTAGAGTATGACCCATAGAAATTTTTGGGTTCACACAAATTAGGGAAAGCATTAGTTCAGCCCGTCGGGGCATCTTAGGAACATTTGCTAAAACTTCAGAGGTAATTAACTCAAGCTCGGAAGCAGAGCATGGTAGACAAAAATAGGGGATACAGTTTACCAAAAGCATTATGTATCAGGGAAGAATTCACAAGGTGATTTAATATGAAGGACACTGTCAGATGGTAGTCCAACAAAGGATCTAATGACCCATAACAGAGCTGATGTGGGTATCGGTACCCAACCAGACGAAGAAAGAATGCAAGGAGATGAGATTATAGAAACATCTGACTAACTCAAAGTTTAATTAACAAAGGAATTATAAATTCCAAGACAAGGGATTAGAAGCAATGCTCTGATTAGGGATGGATAAGTTGAATAGCCTTAGGGGTACAATTGATGACAATTTGATTGGTCGAGATCCAGCTCATGTTTAAAATAACGTCTGAGCCAGAAGGAGGAATTCTAGGATCTGATTGAAGATTACGTGCATTCGCAACACATTGAATCAAGGGACTCAAAATAATAACGACAGAGGATGACAATAAGATTACCAGACTTATGGGATTAATCCTAATGCAAGCAAGCAAGAATTTAAAGAGCAATAGGCTATTGAGGATTTTTGGAAGATCGAATGGTATTTTGAAGACTTTTATGAAATACATGAAACAATTGGGGATGAGCGGATACTCGGTAAGTGCGAGAAATTATCCATAGGGGTATTCAGGCGGTAAAGAACTGCAAGGCAGTAGGCACAAAGAATTCTTGGAACAATAGAGAGAATTTCGGGGTAACTGGGAATAAAAGTAAGAACAACAAGTGTAAGTATTTATCCATAGGGATATTTCGGTGGTAGGGAATTGCCAAAGCAACGGGCACAAAGTCTCGAGAGAACATCGGAGAGTATCTTCGAAATCCTTCGGTGCACCAAGCAATCATCCGGAGTGGCGGGCTCTCCGGGAGAAAGTATTTACGAGAACCTAGAGTTAGAGTTAACAAAATCATTTAACCCGAATAAAAGAGAGGTCAGATTCCCAGAGTATAGATGAGGAGTAAAAGATCCTAATACCACCCAATGGCGACGTGGGCCCGTAAGACACACATACATGTTAGTAAAAGTTTTTTTTCAGTGACTAGACTCAACTTCGGCCAAGGTGATGGAAAGGGGGCTACCTACAGGCAGTTGGCTCTGATACCAACTTGTGACGCCCTCTATTCAATCGTACACTAATCATACACGCAAACGTGTACGATCAAGATCAAGGACTCACGAGAAGATATCACAACACAACTCTAGACACAAATTAAAATAATACAAGCGTTATATTACAAGCCAGGGTTCTCGAGGGCTCGAATACATAAGCTCGAATACACAAGAGTCAGCGGAAGCAACATTATCTAAGTACAGACATGAGTTAGACAAGTTTGTCTTAAGAAGGCTAGCACAAAAGCATCATCGATCGAAAAGGCAAGGCCTCCTGCCTGGGAGCCTCCTAACTACTCCTGGTCGTCGTCGGCCTCCACGTAGTAGTAGGCACCCTCAGTGTAGTAGCAGTCGTCGTCGAAGGTGGCGTCTGGATCCTGGGCTCCACCATCTAGTTGCGACATCCGAGAAGAATGAAAAAGGAGGAAAAGGGAGGAGCAAAGCAACCGTGAGTACTCATCCAAAGTACTCACAAGCAAGGATCTACACTACATATGCAACATTTATCAAAGGAAGGCTGTATATGTGGACTGGGCTGCAGAAATGTTAGAATAGAGAGAAAGCCTAACCCTATCGAAGACTAGCATCTTCAACATCTTCAAGCAGCTCCAAGCATCTTGCAGCATCAGAAGAGATAAGAGTAGCATAAAATAAGTAGTAGTAGTGTTATCAACCTCGGCCGGAGATCCTTTCTCGACTCCCTGCGAGAGAGCAATCCCAGAGCCATAATATCCAGTTATCATCACAAACCAATTCTCATCACAAGTATCCAGTTCTAGTTGTATCGATCGGGATACAACTCCAAGTGTCCGTTACCGTAGGACAGGCTATCGATAGATGTTTTCTTCCCTGTGGGGGTGCACCAACTTACCCACCATGCTCGATTAAATCCGGCCGGACACACTTTCCTGGGTCATGCCCGGCCTCGGCCAAACAATATGCCGCAACTCGACCTAGGATTAATAGAGAGGTCAGCACACCGGACTAAACCTATGCCCCCAGGGATCATGGGCCATCTCCCCGGGAACTCCTGCATGTTGCGTGGGCGGCCGGTGAGCAGACCTAGCTACCTCCTTCAAAAAGGTAGGTGCTTACCAGTCCAACCCGGCGCGCGCCGCTCAGTCGCTGACGTCTATTAAGCTTCGGCTGATGTATACGATGCAGAACGCCCATACTATGCCCACGTGATGGTTAGTGCTATCAGGCCAGAGGCCCCTCGGATCAAATATCCAAATCGTAGTGGATTAGGAGCACGCGGTAACGAGCAGAGACTCACGATCGATGTGACCGCGTCGCCCCGTCTCGAGTACTTGCAGCAAGGGCTAAGAATGCCCGACCATGCCTCGTAAGTGTCTCGCGGGCACCTTCCAGGTCAACCCGACTCCACATCACTCGCAATTAAGCTCGCACGAGTACCCCTCAGGGACGACCCATCTTTAATAACATGGCTCAGTGCAAAGTCATAGTAACCATAGTAACTGTGTGTCTAACACCAGGGGGAAAACCCGAGGAATCACCCCCGGTGAATTCCATTCGATGTAATCACCAAGGTGAACGTAAGAGGATCCACCCTCGAGGTTCACACTTGAGGGGTTGCACGACAGAGCCGTATCGGAAGTGGTTAAGGAGGAAACCACCCTCGATGACCACGACCGAATAGCTACACTACAGAGATCTCATCAGGAGTGATGTAAGAGGTTCCACCCTCGGCACTCGATGGTAACTCTGCAGAGTTGAGCAACAAAAGGGGAAAGTGACGTGCGGTGTCGGGGCCTGGTCTTCGATCCCGTTGATCGGGTCTTCGATGATGAAGCAGGGGCAACAAGGACAAGGTGGGGGTCACTGATGGAGCACTAACCAACCTATACTAAGCAGTTTAGGATAAGCAGGTAGGTAGCAATAAGCAGGTTACAAAAGCAGGCTATGCATCAGAATAGGAGCAAATAATAACAATAGCAGAATTCTAATGCAAGCATGAGATAATGAAATGGGCGATATCGGGATGATCAAAGGGGGGGGGGCTTGCCTGGTTGCTCTGGCAAGGAGGGGTCGTTGTCGACGTAGTCGAACACAGGGGCATCAGCAGCGGTCTTGAGGTCTACCAGAGAAGAAGAGGGGGAAGAAATAGTAAATACACGCAAACATAAGCATAACAAGACAATAAGCGGTGCTAGAGGTGTTCTAACGCAGCGCTAGGCGATACTGACGAAGGAGGATAACATCCGAGAAAGTTTTCCTGGTTCCGGACGTTTGTGAGACAGATGAACCGGAGGGGAAAAGTTCAACGTTTGCTATGCTAGGGACGTGTGATAGACGAACGGAGGGCGTATTCGGATTCGTCTCGTCGTTTTGAGAAACTTTCAAGTATAAACCTTTTCGATTCGAGCTACGGTTTATTTACTATGAATTTCTAAAGTTTTATTAATATTCTGAAATTGTTTTAATTAATTAATTCGAAACATTTTAAAAGAAAAAAAGCTAGGTGTACCCAAAAAGGTACCCAGCAGAACAGCATAGAGGCTGACTGGTGGGGCCCTGGTCAACTGTTCCAGTCAAGTCTTGACTGGACCGTTGACTGGTCAAAAGGTGAACAATGTAAGAAGGGCCCGCATGTCATTCTCACAGCAGCTAAACTAACAGTTAGATTAGTCTAAAAGTAATTAGGACGATTAAGTTTTAAATAGTTTAATTAAACCAAAATAATTAAGTTAATTAATTCACTAATTAATTAATTAAATTGTTTATTTATTTACATGACTATTTCTTAAACATTTTTATTTTTGTTTTAGGGGTTGGGCCCCATCTGTCATTGGCCCGTAGGCCAAACAGGGTGGGCGGACAATGGGCGCGGGCGCCGGTCGCCGACCGGGCACTGGCTCAGGCCAGCCTCGGCCGTCGGCGAGCGAAGGCCAGGACGGGCGCGAGGAAGGGGGCGACCAGGGGTGGCGGAGTGGCGAGCAGCAGCGGGGTGGGGGTCGCAGAAGGTTGCCGCAGCAGGGAGCAGAGGCAGGGAGAGCGACAGCGGCGAGCGGCTGTGAGCAAACGGTGGCAGCAGCAATAGGAAGCAGCAGCGGCGGCGGGAGTAGGCGAGCCACGAGCACGGCGGGGCGCGCACATGGACAGCGTGTGTCACGGCCGGGTGTGGCCACACGAGGCAGGGCCGCGGCCAAGCAGGGGCGAGCGTGTACGTGCGGCGACGTCTACAGCGGGGGATTCGGAAGGGGAGGCAAGGGGGTTTCTCACCCCCATTGCAGGGCAGGGGGTCGGCGAGCCTCGATGCAGGCCGTTGATGGAGAGGCGGGGCGGGGTCAAGGAGGCGGTCCATTGGGGTCTAGCGATGGCGCCGTCCGGGACGATGGCGTCGAGCAGCACCGGTCGGCGAGGCGCGGTGGTCGGGGCGCAGCGGGGTCGTGGGGCGGGCGCCATGCAGGGGGGAGACAGGAAGGCAGGCGCCGGCGAGGGGGTGGCCGGAGGCGCCGAGCGGCGGCAGCGTGGCGAAGGGGTCGGGGCCCTCTGTCCCGATCCAGGCGGGGAAAGGGGAGAGAGGCCTGCGGGGAGTGAGTGGAGGAGTGGGGATCGGGAGAGGTTAGGGTTCGGGGAGTGAGGTGGCCTAATAGGCCAAGGAGGCAGCAGGGGTGGGCCGGTTGGGCTGCGTGGGTGGCCAGCTGAGCTAATTGGCTCAGTTGTCCGGGGGGTCTCTTTTGCATTTTATTTTCTGTTTAAATTTTGCTAATGTTTGTATTAAACTGCAAATCTAAACAAGCCTTGTTAGATACGAGACTTACCTCATAAAACAAGCACATTAATTCTTTGAGTCACAAAAAGTTTGAGGCCAAAGGAAGTTGTCTAACCAATTTTAAAATTGCAAAGACCAATTTTAAAAGCTGTTGGACCACTAAATAATTTCCAGGGGCACCTTGAGAATTCAAAAGAAGTTGGCTCCAACATGAAAAATATCCAGGTATTATTTTCCACCCTTTGAACATTTTAGTTTGCATGTTTGGCAAATTTGAATTTTGACTTTAAATTTGAGTTTGAAAATGAACAGTGATTTGGATCAAGTGAAGATTAGAAACAGTAACTTGGTGACATGGCACCATTAACAGGGGATTACGGTAACATGACACTGCGGGTGTTACAACTTTCCGAAGGAAATATCCTCCTCTTGCGAGGACCTCATTGTCCACACCTCCAATTTTTGTTTAACATGAAGAACTCTAAACACCAAATATTCGTGCATTTGCTCAATTAGCTTGAGAATGTACAAATTGTATCTGACCACATGTGTAAATGGAAATAGATAAGATGGAATAGTTAACAGGGTACCTCTCAAACATTGCTGGTGCCACTGCTGATCTTCGGGCTCTTGTGCAAATTTGTTGATTTCCATGTCATCATCGCCATACACATAACTGAAGTATTCTTCCACCTATCATGAGAAAAAATATCATGATTTTTAGTTGTGCTGACGAAGATGCTTGGATGGTAACAGAAGATGGAAGCCAATCAAGCGGATCCGCCAAGATGGCCTCCCAAATCTGCACTTGGTCCGCTGGCTCCATTATGTGTATGGATCTGCAGCAGCCGATGACATGAGCACAAAGTCAGGACTCGCGACTAAAGCCATTAGCAAATAACAAGCAGACTAGCTATAACTTGGTGCTAGAGGTAGCTCATGAATGAACTAATCACCCATGAGAGGGCGTGTTGCACTTGATGATTTTATTTTATTTTTTGGAAAAGGGGCGCAGCCCCGGTCTCTGCATCAGAAAGATGCATACGGCAACATTTATTAAAAGCAAATAGATCCAACAAAGGTCATGAACTCCGTTGCAAATTAGTCCCCAAACGGCTCACAAAGAGCGGATAATAAAAGACACAGCCGACATGCAAAATAAAGATAGAAAAACTAATTGCCTTTCATATTACATGACCGCCATCCGAACCGGTTGAATATAGCCCGAGCTACCATCTCCCATCGGGCAGATCCAGTAACCAAATGCTCCCTGGCCTCCGTCCGAGTGAGTAGCAACCACATACGGATCAACGTAGTAGCTTGGAAGATAACCTGCAAAAATGAGTATTTGTTGTTCTGTTAAAAACCAAATCATTCCTGCAGTTCCAGACTGCCCAAAGTAAAGCACATACTCCTACACGAATGTGTTTAGCTGTTCGGGTCTCTATCCCATCCAGCCACATCCCAAATAACGTGTTGATATTATTCGGAGGAGTAATATTAAAAGCAATGTGAACAGTCCGCCAAAGAACCTTCGCCATGGGACAATCCAGAAAGAGGTGTTTGATAGTCTCGTCTTGATCACAAAAACTACATCTCTTAGAGCCGGTCCAATTGCGCTTTGTCAAATTGTCCTTGGTTAAAATGACTTGTTTATGTACAAACCACATAAACACTTTAACCCTCAGAGGGACTTTGACATTCCAAACATGTTTGGAATAGGGAATAGAGCTAGAATTTATGACATCTAAGTACATTGATTTAACCGTGAACTCCCCATTCCTGGTTAATTTCCAGCTCAACGAATCCGGCCGTTGAGCAAGCTGCACATCCATCAGTCTTCTCACTAGATGGAGCCAGGCTTCCCAATGCGCTCTGGTTAGTGTTCTTCTAAATTGGATATTGAGGGGAGCGGACCTAAGTATGGTTGCAACCAAAGCGTCTCTCCGTTGCACGATGCTATAAAGAGACGGATACTGTAGCGCGAGAGGTGTTTCCCCTAGCCATGTATCCTCCCAGAATCTCGTGGAGGCACCGTTTCCGATAATAAACTTTGTTCTGTTGAAAAGACTGATTTAACTCTCATCAGCCCTTTCCAAAAAGGTGAGTCCGTCGGCCTCACTGTCACCTGTGACAAAGTTTTGGATTGAAGGTACTTGTTACGCAGAATCTGCGCCCACGTGGCCTCCGACTCTACAGATAACTTGTACAGCCACTTGCTGAGAAGACAGCTGTTTTTCACCTCAAGATTTTCGATCCCTAGAGCCCCTTGGTCTTTTGGTCGGCAAATAATATCCCATTTAGTGAGTCGATACTTCCTTTTTAAATCATCACTCTGCCAGAAGAAACAGAATCGATAGAAATCCAGTCTTTTCCTAACTCCAACTGGTATCTAAAAAACGACAAAAGAAACATAGGCATGCTCGTGAGAACCGAATTATTAAGAATTAACCAGGCCCCATACGACATCAGCTTGCCCTTCCAATAGCTTAGTTTCTTCTCGAATCGATCCTCGATACACTCCCATTCTCTATTTGTTAGCTTACGATGGTGAATTGGTATACCCAAATACGTAAAAAGTAAACTCCCAATTTCACAACCGAACAATTGCTTATATGCCTCTTGTTCTTCTTTGGCTCTTCCAAAGCAGAACAATTCACTCTTGTGAAAGTTAATCTTTAACCCAGTCAATTGTTCGAATAAGCATAACACCAGCTTCATGTTTTGTGCTTTAGCCAATTCATGCTCCATGAAAAGGATAGTATCATCAGCGTACTGTAGGATAGACACCCCTCCATCAACTAGATGAGGTACGAGGCTACCTACTTGGCCAGCATCCTTTGCCCTACCTATTAGAATGGTCAACATGTCAACTACGATGTTGAACAGAATAGGTGACATCGGATCTCCTTGTCTCAGGCCTTTATGTGTCTGGAAATAGTGACCTATGTCATCATTCACTTTGATTCCAACACTCCCTTTTTGCGTAAAAGATTCAACCTGGTTTCTCCAAGCTGGGTCGAAACCTTTCATGCGCAAAGCCTGTTGTAGAAATGGCCATTTAACTTTATCGTACGCCTTTTCAAAATCCACTTTAAAAACAACCCCATCTAGTTTTTTCATATGGAGTTCATGGAGCGTCTCATGCAGGACTACAACCACTTCCAGGATGTTTCTGTCTAGCATGAAAGTAGTTTGGGTCGGCTGCACCACAGAGTGCGCAATCTGTGTGAGTCTATTAGTCCCAACCTTGGTAAAAAATTTGAAACTAACATTAAGAAGACAAATAGGCCTGAACTGCTCAATTCTCACAGCCTCTGTTTTCTTCGGGAATAATGTTATTGTTCCAAAATTCAAATGAAACAACTAAAGTTGTCCGGAGAACAGATCGTGGAACATCGGTAACATACCCCCTTTAATAATATGCCAACACCTCTTATAAAACTCCGCCGGAAATCCATCCAGCCCCGGAGCTTTATTGTTCTTCATCTGTGCAATCGCATCAAACACCTCTTTCTCCGAGAATGGTGCAATCAATACCTCATTCTCATCGGCAGCCAACTGAGGCACATCCTCAATTCTTGACTCATCCAAGGACACAAAGTTATCCTCTGGAGGCCCAAAAAGTTGCTTGTAATAATTGGTAATATAAATTTTTAGGTTCTCTTGTCCTATGATCGTTCCCTCGTCTTGCTCAAGCTGAAAGATTCTTTTCTTTCTGTGCTTGCCATTGGCAATCATATGGGAGAATTGAGTATTGGCGTCCCCTTGGACAACTTTACGAACCTTGGCTCGCAATGCCCATTTCAACTCCTCTTCCCTCAACAGCTCTTTCAATCTCATCTCCGCATCAACTTTAGCATGAAGCTCTGAGGAATGCAAAATAGTGGACTCGGCTATCACATCTAAGGACTGAACAAGTGTAAGGAGTCTCTCCTTTTCAATCTTATAAATCCCACTAAGATGTTTAGCCCATCCTCGCAAGAAACTTCTCAAGTTCCTAATCTTATTCCGCCATCTCTCAATAGGAGATCTTCCTCCTGCATCTTTCACCCATTCTCTCGCTATCAGATCCAGGAACTCTTCTCTTTCAAACCACACAAGTTCAAAAGAGAAAGTATTTTTGTTGCCCACATGCGTTGCCTCCCCAGAATCCACTAGCAGAGGTGTGTGGTCTGAGATACCGCGAGATAATGCTTGGACTGTAACCAAGGGGAATTTCTGTTCCCACTCAACGCTTGCTAGGACTCTATCTAGCTTCTCATACATCGGGTTTTGCAAAGTATTAGCCCACGTGAATTTTCGACCTGAAAGCTCTATCTCTCTAAGATCCAAGCTTTAGATGATGGTATTAAACATAAACGACCACCTAGCGTCGAAATTATCATTGTTCTTTTCATCTCTCCTTCTAATAATGTTGAAATCTCCTCCAACCAAAATTGGGAGCTGTTCAGATCCACAAAATCCGTACAAGGTCCGCCTAAAAGTCTGGTTTTAGTTCCGGCTGCGCTGCCCCATACACCGCAACCAGTGCCCAATTAAAGCCATCGACTTTGGATCTTACCCGAAATTTGACGGCAAAGTCACCCATAACCATAGTTCGGACTTCCAGCATCTCACACTTCACCCCAAGAAGGATTCCCCCTGATCTACCTCTTGGAGGAAGGCAGTGTCAATCAAAATCTACACCGCCGGAAAAAGTGTTCAGAAACTGAGGAGAGAAATTGTCCCTTCCCATATCGGAAAGTGCAATAAAATCCAGTTTATGTTGAATGGAAGCATCCGCAAGAAAACTTCATTTAGCCAAGTCCAACAGACCTCTGCTATTCCAGAAAATGCCTCTCATAGTTCATCATGGAATTTTTTGGCAGTACGGACCCTAGCAGTCCTACGCACCGCGGATGTTGGATAAATCTTACGCCTCCACTTTTGCTTAGGCTTGTTATACTCGTCCACCCGGTCCTCACAACCAAGCTCCGCGGCCCGAACCTCCGGTACCTCTACCGGAGCACTCTCCTCCAGGGGTAACAAGACATCATCCTCCTCAGTCTCATTGAGTGAAGGGGCAAGATCCGCACACAAAGAATCGAGCACCCTGACTCCCAAAGCATCAATATCAGAATCGTTCATAGGTTTAACCGCAACTAAATTACGGATCAACTCTAAGGCACGATCCGCTTTGAAATAGTGTTATATCGACTAGAGGGGGGTGAATAGGCGATTTTTATGGAAGTCTTCAAAACGTGTGAGTTTCGAAGACAAACGATAGAAATAAACCTATCATCATGCAGCGGAAGATAGACTACACTAAACAGACAATAGTCAAGCATTCAATGAAGTGAAACCACACTGACTAATAGTAGCTAGGCAGTAAGGATCAGGTACACAGTGAAGACAAATAGATAAAGCAAATAGGCACTGACTTTACAAGAGCCAACCGTAAATAAAGTGATGAGAAGGATAGAACCAGTGTGCCTGACGAAGACAAAGGTTTGGTAGACCAGTTCCAACTGTTGTGACAGTTGTACGTCTGGTTAGGGCGGATAGGTATTTAAACCTGAGGACACTCAGTCCCGGACACTTAGTCCTGAGCACACAGCTCAGAACACTTAGTCCTCTCCGTATTCCCCTTGAGCTAAGGTCACACAGACCTTGCCCAATCACTCTGGTAAGTCTTCAAGGTAAACTTCCAAACCTTCACAGACTTCGTTCACTGGCGATCCACAATGACTCTTGGATGCTCAGAACGCGACGCCTAACCGGCTGGAGGATTCACAGTCCTCAAGTGTAATAAGTCTTCAGATCACACAGACAAGATGACTTAAGTGATGCCTAACACTCTTTGGCTCTGGGTGGTTAGGGCTTTATCCTCTCAAGGAATTCTCTCTCAAAGGCTTCGAGGTGGGGTTGCTCTCAAACGACAAAAGCCATACTTTAACTCTGAGCAGCCAACCGTTTATGGTTGTAGGGGGTGGGCTATTTATAGCCACTAGGCAACCCGACCTGATTTCTCCGAAATGACCCTGGGTCACTAAGGAACTGACACGTGTTCCAACGGTCAGATTTCAAACACACACGGCAACTTTACTTGGGCTACAAGCAAAGCTGACTTGTCCAACTCTGAACAAGATTCGCTCTCATAGTCTTCACTCGAAGACATAGGATTTTGGTTAAGCATCACTTCAGTCATTCTGACTGGTTTTCTTGGACCCCACTTAACAGTACGGTGGTTCCTATGACTCAACAAAGAATAAAAAGAACTACGAAAGATCTAAGTCTTCGCGCTCCATAGTCTTCATGCGATGTCTTCTCTTGTCATAGTCTTCAATGTGAATGTCTTCACATACCACCTTTGACTTTAATGTATTCATACATTTTTAGGGGTCGTCTCTGGTAGGAAAACCGAATCAATGAGGGACTTCTACCTGTGTTATCCTGCAATTCTCACAAACACATTAGTCCCTCAACTAGGTTTGTCGTCAATACTCCAAAACCAACTAGGGGTGGCACTAGATGCACTTACAATCTCCCCCTTTTTGGTGATTGATGACAAACTAGTTGAAGTTTTCAACAGGAAATATAATATGTGAAATTGTAAAGGATAAGGAATTGTCTTCATAAGTTGCAAGGGCTCCCCCTGAAGATGTGCTTATAAGTAATTTGCTTTTGGAATGCAAATGCACATGGCAGGTTGTACTTGTGGAGATCCTCTTCAACTTATAATGACAATTCATCATGCATGAAAGGTATGTGAAGATAATGAACATGCATAATGGTAAATGGACGTCTGCAAAATGATCTAAGTGCGGAATTTATCGTCGCACATGCGGAATTTATCATCGCATCACAAAATAGCAAATAAGTAGCAGACGGCCATCGAGTTTAAGTGTTACAACTCAAAGAACCAAATGTATCAAAACGAGAGTTGTAAACACTAGGCAAAACATAGAGTAACCGCCCATATGGACCCGCTTGAAGACTATCAAACTCATAAGCTTCTCCCACTTTTGTCAGTGAGGACCAAAAAGGTTTGAAGACATAGAGCATCTACTCGTTCCCACGATGAGTAGGTGAGGCAGCAGGGCCGTCGGTGGTGTCCGACGGTGCAGAAGAACTTGGGGCAGTGTCGAGGCATGCAGAAGTAGGGGGCAGTGAAGTGGCATCATCTTCGTCCTCGATCACTCTGGCATTCACAGTTGCCGCAGAGGAAGAAAACTCAGAGTCTTCAAGAGAAGGGGTTCGTCGCAGCACAGCCCTTCTGGGAGGTGTGGAGTCAAATTTGAAACGTTCAGAGAAGCCATCCTCTTGAAGATCATCCTCAGGACACATAAGCGTTAGCCCTTTCCATGTACGCCGACAAGTTTCATGGGCTACAAAGGCATTTTTGGTGGCAAGATTGCGAATGCGGTTTACATCCACCAAGAGGCTTTGCATTTGGCGCTTCAGCCAGTCATGATGTCTATCTTGTTTCTGATGAAGAGCAACCAGAAGCTCTTGGTCATTGAGAACACGAGATCGCTTCTTGGGTCGTTGGGCAATAGTGCTGTCAGTGGCTTCAGTAAGAGCACGATGAGGTGCACGTGTAGTACCAGCCAGAGGATAAACACGAGTGACTGCTTCAACTCCTTCAATGTTCTGAGTGAAACTTTGATGCTCCGCATTCTGAAGACTGAGAGGTTCCTTGGCAGGCTCAGGATAAATGGCTTCAACGGACATATCCACATCAGGCAGAAAGATCCGATGATTGCGAGCAGATGGCTGATATGAGATAGCTGAGTGGAGTTTAATCAGACGCATTATCCATGGAGCGTAGAACTTCAAGCCAAAAAGATCAGATCCTGATGCAGCAAGTTGGCGGATGAAGAAGTCTTGTGCATTGAAGCATTTGCCATGAAGAATATAGAAGACCAAAGTCTTCATTGCACCTTCCAGCTTTGCATGTGGAGAATGTCCTTTGATGGGCCAGAGAGTTCGCCTTATAATGTGATAGATAGTCCTTGGCAGATACTCAAGGTCTTCAACAAAGAACTCCTTAGGATATGCAGCATCTTGTGGCAAAGGCTTCATCATACTGAGCATCTGACTCATGTTCGGTTCAGGCCTCTGAAAGATGCTTTCCATAGCTTCACTGTGAAGTTGACATCCAGGTTCATAGAGATCTCTAGGAGTGGGCAGACCAGTGAGCTCAATGATATCAAAGGCTTTGGCTTCGTGATGAACATGTCCTGTCATCCACTCCAGGACCCAAGTCTTCGGATCTCTGTTGTAACCACGTATGTGAAGTGTGGCATAAAATTGGAGCAGCAACTCTTCATTCCAGTGCTCTTGGTCGGTGATGAAGGGCAACAATCCAACCTCTTTAAAGCAATCCAGAGCTTCTTCCAGACAGGGCAGACCAGCTATTGCTTCGGTGTCAAGACGCATATGTGGGAAGATGCGACCTTGATTGTACAGAATGCAGGAGTGATAGCTTCGCTGCGGATAGCTCCAGAACCGATCAGAAGATATTCGTTCCCTTGAGTAGGAGTTCTTGGAGCTATTGAAGAAGGTGTTATCTGCTTTGAAGCCGTTGACATTGAAGGATCCTGGTGCTGTTGCAGGACCTGGAAACCTGGGCAACCTTGGCATTGGCTTCTGTACCTGAGGCATATGCTCAATATGATAGTCAAACTAAGGACCAGCAGCAGGCGCAGGAATAGAGGCGGTAGTATCATTGGCTTCACTGACTTCTGGTTCTTGGGTTGGTGCAGGCTCCACATTTGCTTCAGCCATGACAACGTCAGTGGCTTCATTGGTGTTGGTGGTGGCAGCCTCAAGATTTTCTACCTCCACTTGATGAGCTGGAGGGTCGGGCACAAACACGTTCTCCTCGAGAACAGCTTCTTCAGTAGTTGGGGGAGTAGGAACACGTTCTTCTTCTTGGGTGTCATCGGCTGATGCAGCCGGAATGTCTTCAGCAGTTTTAGCTTCAGACTCGAAGACTTGAGACCTTGGTCCTTTGCGAAGCCCGCGTAACGCAGGCGACGCCTTTGGAGATGGAGTTGGCTGGGCCTCAAATTCATCTTCTTCTTCTTGCCGGGGTGGTGTGACTTGTTGTTGTTGTGGGTGATCAGCCCATGTTGCATCCTAAGCAATTGGCGTCAGAGGACGACCAATGCTGATGAGTTCGCTGTGTGTAAGCATAGGCGATGATACCAGTTGGTGTTCAATCTGAGGAAGAACTACATCATCTTCAACATGGTCATGATGACCAATGTCTTCAGCAGCGATGGGATCAGCTGCTGGTATGTCTTCAGCTTCATGAGCCTTTGTGAAAGCAGGCTCATGGACAGTCAGTTGGCGCTCTTGATGTTCAGTGGCAGGACGAATCATGGAGATAGGTTCAACAATTAAGGGCTCTTTGGGAGCAGTCCATTCCCTCTTGGTCGTGCGCTTCTTTTTGGAGGGAGCAACAGCAGAGGCTTCATGATGTTTCCTCTTTCTGGCTTCAGCCTCAGCTGTCCTCGTCTTCTTCAGGTCTGAAGCGGTAGACCTGGCCTTTGGCTTCGAGCCAGTCATGCTGGTTGGGAAGACAATGGGATGTGCTTCCTGCCTTGGTGCGTCGGGTTCGGCCATAGCGGGCTTCTTCTTCTTCTGCTTTGCAGCCATCCTGGGGTCAATGCCAGGACGCCCAAGAGCCTTGCGCTTCTCAGCCTCATTGTAGGCTTGCACACACTTGTCAGCCAGGATCTTCATGCGCTCACAAGAACCTTGAGCTTCTTCACGCTTCTTGAGAAAGGCTTCTTTGAGCTCGTGCAGCATGATCTTGAAGTTCTTGACCTCTTACACACTGAGCTTGGCCATATACTTCTTGAACTGAGCTTTCTCAAAGTCAATCTTCTGCTTTAGTTCAACGATGCGCTGGGCTATAGCTAACTCTGAAGCAATGGCGCCATGGAAAGCGACACTGAGGCCAATGGGAAGTTGCAGATCTTCAAAGCTAAGGTTGGGCATGTCAAACCACTCATCGATGAAGTCGTGGATGATTGCCACGTCAAAGAGAGGCAAATTGTTGAAGATTTCTGCTTCTTCTTTCCTCTTGATCAGTTGCTCAAGAGCGTCATCTGCAAGATCTTCATCACTGGATAGATCAATGGTATCGTTGTGCAGAATAGCAACAACAGTCAGTTCTTGGCTGGTATGTGGCAGAGGCATCTTGACTCTCGGGGGTTTGGAGATGCGTGACAGATCTTCAGACTGCACACTGTCTTCGGGAGGTGCAATAGCCAGTGGCTTCACCTGTGAGATTTTTGGTGCTGAGGCAGGCTTTGAAGCTTTAGGCAGCTTTGACTTTTGTGGCTTTGGAGTAGGAGCTGGGGCTTCATCAGTGTCAGCATCATCATCAGAATGGTCCACTTTGGCACCTTGAACAGAGATGTGAGTGATGAGGCCATCCAGGTTGTAGAACGGACCGACGACATTGGGTTCGGCATCGCGGGTGCCATCTGCACGGGGAGCAGAGGGACCAGGGTTGAAGTCTAGTCCCAATAACTTCTTGTTCTGCTTCTCCGAATTCTGGGCAAACTGGAAGTTGCGCTTGAACAGATTGTCGTCACGACACCAGACCAGTGACGATGGGTCAGCATCCGCAGGCTGTGGTCCACGGACCACGCAGGGATAGAAGCCTTGTTCAATGGCTTCATCTCTGGACCTGGGTTGAAGATTTTTGTATAAGATGTCTCCCCATGGTCGCTTGATGGCATTCTTTTCAGCATATTCCTTTGTCACAAATTTGTACTTGAACCACTGTTCTGCCCAATATCATCGAATCCATTGGATTCGTGTCTTGCGCTGATTGTAATCCTCTTCTGGATCTGTCTTGTACAGTTCTGAGAGGTCATCGGGCAGATCTCTTGATGTCTCACCTCGACGCTTTCTGCCACCCTTCCTTCCTGATTTCTCTGCAGCCATGAACTTTAAACTGAATGGCTTCAATACGTTCAAAGGCTTTCGCTTGCTGGACAAATAGGAACTGGCTTTGGGAGAATTTATGTGATGCTGTAAGAATTCTGCAAATGAATGCAGACTATGAGAACCAAGGGATTCTCCCACGGACATGTACCTGTGACAGCATTAAGGTGCGAGGGAAGGGGAAGAGGTCATATGCATTCTCAGAAGATTTTGAAGATAAATCAGTTTAGAAGACGTTGACCTTATCGTGCGAAGACATTCACTCATAGATAAGGAGTTGGTTCCAGATTTGTATGAATCCACAGATCAGTACAAGTGAGGAATCTAACTACTTTGTGAAGCATAAGTGAACATACTAGGCATAATATGAGATGTAGTATGAAGTGGATCCAACTTGTGTGAACAGAAACTGCTTGTGGTAGAAAGTGACGAATCTATAGGATCAAAGAGGCCGTAAAAAGGAAGTTTTATTTACCACACAAGAAACTGCTAGACGGAGTGGAAGAGGAGGCCGAGCAGTTCGATCGTCCGTGCCCTAACTTGGCGACGGAGGACACCTACGGCGACGGCGGAGAAGACGATGTCCGCGACCGGCGTGAAGACGGCGTCGGAGAGGTCGCGGCAGCTAAGCGCTTCGTCGCCGGCGTCGTCGAGGCCTAGCGGTGGCGCTAGGGTTCATGCGAGAGTGGAAGAAGGATAATGACTGTGGTGAGGCATGTATTTATAGGGACAGGGATGGCACAGCGTTATTACACAGGTGCCCCTGGCGATTCACATCTGGAGAACACGTGGCCATCATGCAACCTATCGGAGGTTGTTCCACGTTCCCACGCATGCCTGGATTGTCGGGTGGTCGTTCCCACTTCTCCGGGTTTCAGGTGAAGGAATTGGCATTGAAAACGGACTTAATGTTTGTCTCTGTATCTTCTGCTGACAAGGACGCAGAGAAGACATTCGATAGTTTCAATAGAATGCATATGATTTGGAGAGACAGAGTTTGAGATAGAAAGCATAGAGAGGTTAGGGTCCGATCACATTCACTTAGTTCAAAACATTCAACAAGAAGACATAGCTATAAGTGAATGTTGTAGAGGACAGAACACTATGTATATATATATGTGAAAAAGACAATCAAATAAACATAGTGAAGATAATCATGAGGACAAGTTGAGAATGAAGACAAACAAAATGTGAAGACATAGCAAATGTAACGCCATGGGTAAAACACTTCAAACAGAAGAATTTGGTGGTGGCGTTACCCACCGTATAGGAAGTATTAGACCCAGACACGGCGCACAATTATCGTGGCGCTCCAAAGTTAAATTCCAAATTAATGTATTCACACTTAGAATGTACGTCTTCATTGATTGAAGATATACTTTACTTCGTGTGTTGCACATCCAAGTCATCAATATGCATAAGTGTTAGGATGTGTGCCTGATCACAGGACATTTGAGGATTCCAAGATATTTAGCTCACACCGTAACTTGCAAAATCTCTTCTCATCCAAGGGCTTGGTGAAGATATCTGCCAATTGCTCTTCAGTGTTGACGTGTATGATATCAATATCTTCCTTCACAACATGATCTCTGAGAAAGTGATGACGAATTTCGATGTGCTTTGTCTTCGAGTGCTGAACTGGGTTGTTGGCAATCTTGATGGCGCTTTCGTTGTCGCAGTAGAGTGGCACTTGCTTCAGATGAATGCCATAGTCTTTGAGGGTTTGCTTCATCCACAGAAGCTGAGCGCAGCAAGATCCAGTAGCAATGTATTTAGATTCAGCAGTGGAGAGAGATACACAGTTCTGCTTCTTTGAAGACCAACATACAAGTGATCATCCCAGAAAATGACATGTGCCTGATGTAGACTTGCGATCCACCTTGTCACCAGCATAATCAGCATCCGAGAAACCAACCAGATCAAACTCTGAGCCCTTTAGATACCATAATCCTAGAGTTGGGGTGTAAGCCAAATATCGAAGAATTCGCTTCACAGCTAAGTGATGCGATTCCTTTGGTGCCGCTTGGAATCGAGCACACATGCAAACACTAAGCATAATATCTGGCCTAGATGCACATAGATAAAGTAAGGAACCAATCATGGAGCGGTATACCTTTTGATTGAACTCTTTACCATTGTCGTCGGGACCCAGATGATGTTTGGCTGGCATTGGCGTCGTGAAACCTTTGCAGTCTTGCATACCAAACTTCTTCAGGCAATCTTTGAGATACTTCTCTTGAGATATAAAGATGCCGTTGCGTTGCTGACATATTTGAAGACCAAGGAAGAACTTCAGCTCACCCATCATGGACATCTGATACTGCTCTTGCATCATATATCCAAACTCTTCACTCTATTTCTGATTGGTGCAGCCGAAGATAATGTCATCCACATATATTTGGCACACAAACAGTTCACTACTATATGTCTTCGTGAAGAGAGTGGGGTCGAGGGAACCAGATTTGAAGCCTTTGCTCTTCAGGAAGTCTTTGAGTGTGTCATACCAAGCCCGAGGGGCTTGTTTGAGGCCATACAGTGCCTTTTTGAGCTTGTATACCATGTCAGGATGTTTTGGATCTTCAAAGCCAGGTGGTTGTGCGACATATACTTCTTCTTCAATCTTGCCATTGAGAAAAGCGCTCTTCACATCCATTTGATACAGAAGTATGTTATGATGATTTGCATAGGCCAGCAGTATGCGTATGGCTTCAAGTCTAGCCACATGAGCAAATGTTTCATCGAAGTCAATCCCTTCAACTTGAGTGTATCCTTGAGCAACGAGACGAGCTTTGTTTCTGACAACTTGACCATGCTCATCTTGCTTGTTGCGATATATCCATTTGGTGCCTATTATATTGTGCTTCCGAGGATCAGGATGCTTAACCAGTTCCCATACATTATTCAGCTCAAACTGTTGAAGCTCTTCTTGCATAGCTTGAATCCATTCAGGTTCCATGAAGGCTTCTTCAACTTTCTTGGGTTTTGTTATTGAGACGAATGTGAAGTGCCCACAGAAATTTGCTAGCTGAGTTGCCCTTGAACGAGTGAGTGGACCTGGTGCATTGATGCTATCGATTATTCTCTCAATCTGCACTTCATTTGCAACACGAGGATGTACATGACGAAGATTTTGCTCTTGCTGATCATTGTCATTGTTAGAGGGATTGTCTTCAGGCTGAGCATTATCTTCAGGTTGATCAGGTGCGGAGATGATGAGTTCTTCTTCGGGTTGAGCTTCAGAAGGTTTGATTTCTCCAGTTCCCATAAGTTTAATTGATTCACTGGATGGAACTTCATCTAGCACATTTGGCAGCTGCTCTCTTTGTGAGCCGTTAGTTTCATCGAACCGCATATCCACTGTTTCAACCACTTTGTAATGAAAGAGATTGAAGACTCTGTAGGAGTGCGAATCCTTTTCATATCCAAGCATAAAACCCTCATGTGCTTTTGGTGCAAATTTTGACGTGTGATGTGAATCCTTGATCCAGCACTTGGCGCCAAATACTCTGAAATAGCTGACATTTGGATTCTTGCCGGTAAGGAGCTCATAGGATGTCTTGTTCAGAAGCTTGTGAAGATAAACACGGTTGATGGTGTGGCATGCAGTGTCAATGGCTTCAGGCCAGAATTTTCTTGGAGTCTTGTATTCATCAAGCATCATCCGAGCCATCTCAATAAGTGTTCTGTTCTTGCGTTCGACGACGCCATTCTGCTGTGGCATGTATGGAGCTGAGAATTCATGTGTGATGCCCAAAGTATCAAGATATGTATCAAGGCCAGTGTTCTTGAATTCAGTGTCATTGTCACTTCTGATGTGCTTTATCTTGGCGCCATAGTTGTTCATTGCTCGATTGGCGAAGCGTCTGAAGACATCCTGCACTTCAGTCTTGTAAAGGATTATATGCACCCAAGTATATCTTGAATAATCATCAACGATGACAAAGCCATAGAGACAAGCAGTAGTAGTAAGAGTTGAGTAATGAGTGGGACCAAAAAGATCCATGTGTAGTAGTTCGAAGGGTTGAGTCGTTGTCATGATTGTCTTCGAGGGATGCTTGGCCCTCGTCATCTTTCCTGCTTCACAGGCACCGCATAAGTGATCCTTCTTGAACTTGACACCCTCGATGCCTATGACATGCTTCTTCCTTGCAAGGGTGTGGAGGTTCCTCATGCCAGCATGCCCTAGCCTTCGATGCCAGAGCCAGCACTCAGAAGCTTTTGCTAGAAGACATACTGCAAGTTGTGGTCCTGCTGAGAAATCTACCACATACAAATCATCTTTTCGATACCCTTCAAACACTAGAGACTTGTCAGATTCCATTAGTACAAGGCAACGATATTTTCCGAACATCACAATCATGTTTAAATCGCAAAGCATTGAGACAGACATTAAGTTGAAACCAAGGGATTCAACAAGCATGACTTTATCCATGTGTTGATCCTTTGAGATTGCAACTCTATCTAGACCCAATACCTTGCTTTTACCAGTGTCAGCAAATGTGATGTGACTTTTGTCTGATGGACGTAAAGTTGAGTCCATGAGAAGGCTTCGCTTGCCAGTCATGTGATTTGTACACCCACTATCAATAATCCATTCTGAAGCAGCTGGTGTCGTACCCTACAGTGCAGTTAGGGGGATAGGCTTCACGAAGAGAATTGTGAAGTAAAAACATTTGACGAACCAGTGGATTATTAAAGCTTAGGTCGAGATTAGGACTGATAGGGCAAGTTGCAAGCGATTTAGAAACAAAGTACATAGTAAGACCATTTGGGCATTTGATCTTGCGCCCTACAAGATGTTTAAGGTCCACAGCAATAGTGTCAGACGATTTTGGTTTTCGGTTGGAGACCTTTCCCTGCAAAAGAGAGTTAAGCTTTCTGAGCCACCCACATCTTCAGGGGTGGCTTTGAAGCAATGAGTCTAAGTGCAGCATCTGAGAACTTTGGCTTTGGAGACCTAGCAAAAAGTCTTGCAGGTGGACAGTAGTACTCATAAGAATAAGCAGAATAGTTCTTGGTCTTATGAACATGGCGGTTTAAAGGACCGCGCTCATATTCATAGGCCTGAGTGTGGCTTCCCTGCAAAACATTTGCGTTAGTTTGACTTCGGTGAGTCCTCTGTCTGTATGAAGCCTTTGGACCATATGAAGCCTGTGGTCTGGGGTTTGTCTTCTTCACCTGTGGTGTCATGATGACATTCACATGAAGATTCTCCAGACACCTTTTGGGCACCCAGATCTTCTTCATAGGCGGTCCATTCCTGCAGTTAGTACCAATGTACCTGGCAAACACTTCACCATTCTGATTCTTAAACAGTTTATAGTTTGCATCAAAGGATTCATCAATAACAATGGGGTTAGCACAAGTGAAGCCAGATAGAGTGAATGGATCTGCTGAAGGTTCCTTTGCAGCAACCCATGTGGTTTTGGGGTATTGCTCAGGTTTCCAGTAAGAGCCATCAGCATTCATTTTCCTTACGAACCCAACACCCTCTTTCCTAGGGTTCCGGTTCAGGATCTGCCTTTTGAGGACATCACAAAGTGTTTGATGCCCTTTGAGACTTTTGTACATCCCTGTTTCAAGCAGTGTCTTCAACCTAGCATTCTCATCAGCAATGGCAGTGGTGTCCTCAGCAGAGGGGTTAGTTTCCACATCAACAGTTGAAGATATTGCAACAGTAGCAGCAGTAGAGCATTCAGCAACAGAAGTAGCGTTATCACGCTCAATGCATTTAAGACATGGTGGTTCAAATTCTTCCTGAGCTGAACTGATCTGTTCAGCGCGAAGTGACTCGTTTTCCTTTTGAAGATCTTCATGAGCCGCTCTCAATTTCTCGAGTTCTTCATGAGTTGTTGAGAGTGTTTTATGACGAATTTCAAGTTCCTCATACTTAATATGAAGATTTTTTATGTCTTCAATTAAGGACTGAGATCGAGTCATTTCAGCGTCCAACAGGTCATCGCTTTTGTCTAACAGTTTTTGAATATGTTCCATAGCTTTCTGTTGTTTAGTGACAAGGGAAGTAAGTTTTGCATAGCTGGGTCCAAATTCATCACCAGATTCATCATCACTGGATTCAGATAGATAGCATTCAATTACCTTAGCATCATTTGCCATAAGGCATGATGCAGAAGATGATGATTCTGGTTCGAAAGTCATCGCTTTGAGTGACTCCTTGAAGTCCTCGAATCGAGGATCATGATGAGTTCGATGACCCTCATAGACCTCAGAGAGACGGTCCCAGATGAGCTTTGCATGATCGAGATGCATGACATTCCTAAACTGATTCTGAGATAGACAGGAGCAGATGATGTCCTTCGCCGTGAGGTTGAGAAGAGTGTACTTGCGAATGTCATCAGCTTCCGCCATTTTGCACAGATCGGTCAGACCAATCTCAGTGACGGTCCACAGCTTGCTGTTTGTTGCCATGAGGCGCTTCTTCATCATGGCCTTCCACTTGGGATACTCGTGACCGTCAAAGATGGGGCATGACACAGTCTTCATACCTGTGGTCGACATAACTGAAACTCCAGGCGGTTAAACCAAAATCACACAGAACAAGGGAGTACCAGGCTCTGATACCAATTGAAAGAGTGTTATATCGACTAGAGGGGGGGTGAATAGGCGATTTTTATGAAAGTCTTCAAAACATGTGAGTTTCGAAGACAAACGATAGAAATAAACCTATCATCATGCAGCGGAAGATAGACTACACTAGATAGACAATAGTCAAGCATTCAATGAAGTGAAACCACACTGACTAATAGTAGCTAGGTACACAGTGAAGACAAATAGATAAAGCAAATAGACACTGACTTTACAAGAGCCAATCGTAAATAAAGTGATGAGAAGGATAGAACCAGTGTGCGTGACGAAGACAAAGGTTTGGTAGACCAGTTCCAACTGCTATGACAGTTGTACGTCTGGTTAGGGCGGATAGGTATTTAAACCTGAGGACACTCAGTCCCGGACACTTAGTCCTGAGCACACAGCTCAGAACACTTAGTCCTCTCCGTATTCCCCTTGAGCTAAAGTCACACAGACCTTGCCCAATCACTCTGGTAACTCTTCAAGGTAAACTTCCAAACCTTCACAGACTTCGTTCACTGGCGATCCACAATGACTCTTGGATGCTCAGAACGCGACGCCTAACCGGCTGGAGGATTCATAGTCCTCAAGTGTAATAAGTCTTCAGATCACACAGACAAGAAGACTTAAGTGATGCCTAACACTCTTTGGCTCTGGGTGGTTAGGGCTTTATCCTCTCAAGGAATTCTCTCTCAAAGGCTTCGAGGTGGGTTGCTCTCAAACGACAAAAGCCGTACTTTAACTCTGAGCAGCCAACCGTTTATGGTTGTAGGGGGTGGGCTATTTATAGCCACTAGGCAACCCGACCTGATTTCTCCGCTCCGAAATGACCCTGGGTCACTAAGGAACTGAACGTGTTCCAACGGTCAGAATTTCAAACACACACGGCAAACTTTACTTGGGCTACAAGCAAGCTGACTTGTCAACTCTGAACAAGATTCGCTCTCATAGTCTTCACTCGAAGACATAGGATTTTGGTTAAGCATCACTCAGTCATTCTGACTGGTTTCTTGGACCCCACTTAACAGTACGGTGGGTTCCTATGACTCAACAAAGAATAAAAAGAACTACGAAAGATCTAAGTCTTCGCGCTCCATAGTCTTCATGCGATGTCTTCTCTTGTCATAGTCTTTAATGTGAATGTCTTCATACACCTTTGACTTACTTCAATGTCTTCATACATTTTTAGGGGTCATCTTTGGTAGGAAAACCGAATCAATGAGGGGCTTCTACCTGTGTTATCCTGCAATTCTCACAAACACATTAGTCACTCAACTAGGTTTGTCGTCAATACTCCAAAACCAACTAGTGTGGCACTAGATGCACTTACACGCTTCTAGGTCGAGAATGTCATTAACAGATTTTGAAATTTCACTATCATTACTACCCAGTGAAACTCCTAACTCATTTGCATTGTGGATGATCTCATCATTAGAAAAATGCAAAATAGAATTGGACATATTGACTGACATACCAGTACTGACCTCCATGTCATGAAGCTTGGCCGCCCGCATGGCGCACCTCAGCTGTATATCATCAACATCTGCCTTGTCCTGAAGGCGACAGCTCATCCGTCTGCCCTCAGACACAGGATCCGGTATGCCACCAAAAGCGATGACCGCCTCTCTGGTTGCCCCGTTGGTGGTAAGGCCACCTGCCCCACCTCCAATGGACGACCCGGTAAAAGCAGTCGGAGAGCCGCCACCCCCCGCCGGAGAGCTCGGGGCCAGTGGGGGCTGGGCCGCCTGCCCAGACTCCACACCAAGCGCCCTACGCAGAGGAGAGAGGGCGGGGGCCGCCTGCCCCCGCGCCCTACCCAACCCGACAGTCGGACTCGAGCCCCCCTCCCAGAGCAAACCCATCACCACAGGGCGACGCCGCCACCACAGCGGTCAGTCCTGACGGAGTCCTCCCAAGCAGCGAGCCAGCAGCAGTGGGGGAGGTCACCTGCTGAAGATCGTCCCTCCCAACCGGAGAGCCCATAGCCTCAGCAAAGTCCAGAGAAGGCAACGCGTGCTCAAACATATCCTCAGAATCAACCCTGTCGCTCCACAACCTGGGTGGCGTGGAAGCAGCCGGAAAAGAACCGAATCTCAAGGTACTCATAGGTACAGTCGTAGAAGGAGCCACTCCACTTCCGGGCGTCTGAGGGTTAGCACCCGGGCCATTGGACAACTCATGCCCATCATCCCCTTGTCGAGCCTCCGAGTTACTTGAGCCATCGTTCTTATCATGCCTGTCCACATCCATCCCAGCCAAAGCCTCAGCGAAGAACTTAGAATCCTCAAACTCAATGTCAATGTTATACACGAGGCCCTTATGCGTCCACTTGACGACATCAGGAACGAACTCTATATCCAACACACTCACCAACACCCTAGCCACCCCATTGGTCCGTGTAAAGGGCATATCAACTCTCTCAGGTCTGCCAACCAGAATCCCCAAACTTGCAGCAACCCGAACATCCCAAATCAACTTAGATGGGACTCCCGAGAACCTCAACCAAACCTGAGTGAGTGGCATTCCCTGCGGCTCCACCTTCTTCCACTCAAGAAATTCAAGAATGCACTCAGTCCGGGAACTCTGCATAGCCCAAAACTGAGAAGACGCTCCAAGTCCTTTGAAGTCGGAAACTCAACCTTATAGCTGTTGTCCTCAAGGCGAATAAGCTCCCACTGAAAGTCCCCCGGAGCTAACTCCCCGAGTCGCTTAATTATTTGAGCCTCAGAAACTTCACCTTTCGTGACTTTGACCACACCCATAGTCAAGCTCTGAGCCTCCTCAGGGACCTCCTCCGCACAGGGAGACTCAAAGAACATCAGCTCGGCACAACCGACACCATAAATCATGATACTCGGCATCTGATCTCTCAGTATCGGGCACTCTCCCGTGTCGTGCGCTAGTCTGAGGCAGGTGTCACAAAGCTGAGTAACACACTCAACAATAAAATGGCCTCGCTCACCACACCGATAACACATCATCTTTTCTTTTTTTCGAGCCCACTTAGAAGCTCTTTCACCCTCAGACTCGTCAGCAGCATGAGAAGCAGTCGCCACTACTGGCTCAGACACCGGAATCTCAGCAGCGGCCAGCGCCGTCACCACCTCCATAGCCTGACCGGACAGAACAGTCGTTTGTCCAGTCTCAGTCATCTCAGAAGAGGCCGTGGGCTTCGCCATGACCGTCGATGGAGGAGGTTGTCGGAACCGGTTCCTCCCACCCCGACCAACACGATGTCCTTGGAAACCACCTCTTGGCCGGCGATCCCGGCCAGAAGCGCCCTCGATGAAGCCACCTGGAGGTCCAAGAAACGGTCTTTCAACCGTACCATCACTCTGTCAGGCATAGCCTCGCCCACCGCTGGCCGAGGAAGAGCCGCGATGCTGACTCTTGCCATACACGTTGATGCCATCATCGCCCCACTAACCCCGTGGCGCCGTAGTATGAGCACGGTTGAGTCTCGGGCCAGCACCTTCCCCTTGCTGCGTCGTCGCGGTCTACACCGGCCCGGAATGTATCTGAGGTGGCCTAGCGGCCACATGAGGGGCGGTGCCCTTGGCTGTTGCCCTTGCGCCGGAGGCTGCTTGTGTTGCATGCCGACAGCAGTGCAGGGCGCAGGTGGTCGCTGCCCAACCGGTGCAGCTCCCTGACCCTCCATAGCCGTCCTGAGGGGGCGCCGCCGATCGCGGCCCCGACGGAGCAGTCCCGCCCACTGACGGTCGCGGTCCCGTCGAAGTAGACCCTCCCGGCGCCGGACGCGGCCCTGTCCCAAACCCTGTTGGGCGCTGGCCTGGCGCGACCCCAGCGCCCAGGCTGATCGATCCAGCCGACACCGGAGGTCGCTGACCCGCAGGTGGGGCTGCACCTCGCCCGGCCTGCGCAGCCACGACAGCCCCCGAGGGCCTCGGGCCAGGAAGGCCGACACCACGACCCCCCGCCATGCCAAGAGGAGGAATGCACACCGCCCGGCCAATCCCACACGAAGGAAAACCAGGCGTGGCAAAACGAAGAAACCTAGTCGGCGACAGCGAAGAATCACGTAGACTCGTCGCTACGCACTCGACGCGATCAACAGTACCCGCATCGCTAATTGCCTCGGCCTCATACCCAGCAATTGCGGCTGCAGTCGGCCCAACCTGTGCATCCCCATGTTGGGCCACCCGTCCAGAACCAGCCTGCTCCAACTCCGGCCCAAGCTGGCCCAGGATCACGTTCAAACGCGCTGCTCTCGCCGCCCGGATCTCAGCCACGGAGGTGGTCACCGGCGCCAGCGGCAGCACGTTGATCCTGCCCTTCCCCTTCTTCTTCTTACGTACTACGCGAGTCCACGAATCCGAATCGAAAAAATCAGCTAATGTAATGGGTTTGAGACATACCTTCGGAAGGGGGCCTTTCCATGACCGACCCGCGGCCGCTGCCGTCGTCCTCCGGTGGATGATCCGGCGTACCACCTCCACTCTCTCTTCAGAATGCAGCCCTTATCGCGTCGGATCGTCCAACGGCACGACCCCATCAACGATCGTGGCCACCTCCTCCTCCGAATACCCTGGGTTAAATGCCTCGCATATCACATCTGACGGCGTGGGCGAGTAATCCTCCGGCGCCTCGCCGGCGAGATCGTCATCGTCGTCGTCCTCATCCGACCCCGCGAGGATCCAGAACCGGCCGCCGATCTGCCTACCTCCGCTGTCAATGCACCCCGCCGGTCGGATCGCGGCGGACGCCGCGGGTGCCACCCGAGACGCACCAGACATCACCCGGGACCACCTAGGAGAATTGTTCTTCAAGACCACCTAGGAGAATTGTTCTTCAAGACCACCTAGGAGAATCATGCAGAGATCTGCAGAAACCATACACACGTACTCCCTCCATTCCAAATTACTCGTGGTGGTTTTAGTTTAAATTTAAAGTAAAACCACGACAAGTAATTTGGAACGGATTAAACTAAACCACGACGAGTAATTTAGAATAGAGGGAGTATATACATCCGCTAGCTAGCTAGTGCGCGTATACTGCAGCCAAAGGTGTGTATGACCCCGTAGACAGTTCGTTCACGCGCTTACATTTTCCACCCGTACTAGACAGTTACCGTTGTACATATATTACTGGACGTACGGCAGTAAAATACACCCCCCGTATCTTTTCCCCGTTCGAGCGCGGAGTGTGACCAAGCCGTGAACTGCGGAGTGCCAACACCACGCCCAGCACTCCCTCGCGAGCACCTCCTGCCCATCCACTACACCACCAGCAGACATCAGTGTCACCCGACCGCACACGACTGTCAAGAAGGACGTCGTGACGTACGGGCACGCTGGCCGCCCGCGTCACCCAAGGCAGGAGAGAGTCGCACACCACAGGCGTCTCCGACGGGATGAGCTCCCGCAGCGTCTGGGACGCCACACCACGCCTTTCAACAGGGAGAAGCACTTCGTGTCCAAGCCGGCCCGACACGGCGTCGAAGCCGCCTGAGAGGCAATGATGGCAGCCATGCGGAGGCGCGCTGGGTGGCGCGGCGGGAGGCAGAGAGCGTGCGTGGAGCGGAGGCCAATCTCAACGCTGGGGCAAGACTCTGTCGCCACGCTCGCTTGCCAAGCGCTCCGGGCAGAAATATATTACACTCCGTATTAAACGACGAACCAATCGCGCCCTGGGGTTACCCGGCCAGTGGAGAGCGGTGGCGCGCGTGCCGTAGTTCGGCAACAGGAGACGAGGAATGCGGCGGAGAACCTCCAGCACGGCCGGTGTCGTGGAGGCAGGGGCGCCGAGCGCGGACAGGAGGAGGAAGAAGAACAGGAGCACTTTAGTGGTGGAGTATCTAGCAACCTTCTTCTTTAAGAGCATCTCTATTATTGAAGGGGAGTTGGTATAGTCTTCTCCCTATCTTTCTGGTCTTCTTTACTAGCATCTCTATTATTAAAGAAGAAGTTGGTATAGTTGCCACTTCTCCTTCCTGGTCTTTTCCTCCCCATGGTCTCAGCCTTTTAAGATTTCTTTCAATTGTTTTTACCAAATTAATTTCGCACAAAATAAAAACCAACATAAATCTTTACTATTAAAAGGAATCTTTACTATTAAAAGGGTATTAAAGAGAAGTTGGTATAGTCGCTTCCCCTTCTTCCTAGTCTTTTTCTTCCCACAGTCTCATTAGTTTTCTGTTGAATTTTTTTAACCCCAATCAGTTCCGCACAAAATAAAAACCAACATAAAAATCTACTATTAAAGAGGTATTAAAGGGAAGTTCGTATAGTCGCTTCCCCTCTTTCCTGGTCTTTTCCTCCCCACATTCTCATATCCCCCCCCCCCCCCACTTTTAAAGGTGGATGTAAGTTATATGTCAGACAATATTCATGTTGATTTAATGAAATATATGTATGCTCATGTTGCATTGCACGGACTTCTTGCTACTCCCTCATTCGGGTTTATGAGGTTCTCTTATTTTGGGCTTAAGTTCGACTTATAAATTTAACTAATAAAACGTAAATTATATGCCACAGAAAACATACTGCCGGAAAGTTTATTCGGAAAAAATTCAACAACCTACATATTGTAGCATGTATTGTGTATTTTATTAGTTAGATAGGTGCTCAAAATCTAAGCCAAAATATGAAAAGGCCCAATAAAAATGAAGGTAGTAGTATTTAATTAAGTTGGAGACCCCTGCTCTTGGCTGCTCGCGTGGGAATACATTCTTTATCGGAGTCAGATGTCGTTCTCATCCAACAAAAGGACCCACAAAGTCTCTTTGTTTTTCTCCCTGCCTTTTCTTTTCTTATGGAAGCTAAAGGAGTGGGTTCTTGCAAACATGTATGATCTATCAACAATCAACACATGGGGTGAACTTGTGCATATTATCATATTTCTTTTGGACTCTCAATACAAACACTACAAAACTTACGGCAAATGAAAAAAAAAATCACGATGACCATCTTTTTAGAAGATAAACTCTCTGTTAAATATGTATTAACAAGTTAACTACTAATAGTTAGAAGTGTGAAATCATTAATAGTTCTGGTGGATGTAATTAATCCTACATAGAAATAGATGGATGATTGTCATATCAATGATGGCACATAATAACTTGAGTTATTAACTATGACTAGATTCCACTTAGCTTGTTGAAAGTTTGGTACTTCCTTCATTTTATAATGTAGTCCGTTCACGTCTTTTAAGACTTGATTTTGATCATAAATTTAACCAATATGAGCGACTGAAACGGGAGCATGACAGATACATTTGAATTCGTATTCGAAAGAAGTTTTCAAAAATGTAACTTTTTAATAAAATAATTTATGTATTATTGGTTTAATTTATGATCAAATTTAAATCCCGAAAAACATGAGTGCACTACATTATAGAATGGAAGGAGTATCAAATCAGAAACATAAAGCATGCACCTAACGAGGTCACAAACTTTTCAATCCAGTTTCACAATTATTATTATTTGAGTTACAACTTACAAGTGGCTTGCGAATCAGCTATCTTTCCATAGATTTGTCGACACAGGAACATGGCCACGTCGCTGTTACCAACACACTTCGTCTTGCTCTTTATTACGGCCACCGTCGTTCTTGTATCTTCTGTCATTTTCTTCGTATTTAGCAAGGGTGATCTGACTTCACATTCTAAACAGGACCTTGACCATCGTCATTTTTTATTTATGATATGAAGCTATGTTTGTCCAGAAATAAGTATGCATGTGGTATTATGTTTATGACTGATCAAAGAATTAGTTAGTATAGTTTGCAGTTATGGAAATTCATTTAGCCTCAGCTTATGGTTATTGAACTGTGTTGTGTTGTCCTTTCTTCCTCCCTCCTTTTTGTTTTGCAAGGTTTCATGCATTTTCGCCCCTCGCTCTTTGCGGTTGGTGTTGCTTTCTGGAAAGAGAGATCGGTCATCATCAATCGTTTCCTCAAGTGATCGGTCACTTCTCGCCGACTCCTTAGAACCTTCGTGGGTCCTAGCTCGAACACTTTGTATCTCTTCTTCTATCAATGAATGGTACGCAAGTTTTGTATATTTATGAAAAAAAATCTTGGGTTAAACCTTGATCATAGTTTTGATTAGCAAAATATAATTATATACCACCAAATATCTACTCTTGAACTTTTATTCAAAAAAGTTCCAATTATGTAAATTATTTCTTACAAATAACTACTTCCTCCATTCCAAAATATAGGGCGCCCGCGCTTCCCGAGGTCCAACTTTGACCATAAATTTAACCAACGAGACCAACTGCGGCGGGAGAAAAAATTATATAATTGAAAACTTTTTCTGAATATGACCCACCACAATCGGTCTTGATAGTTAAATTTACGGTCAAAGTTGAAGCACGGGGATAGAGGAAGCACTACATTGTGGAATGGAAGGAGTATTGTTTTATTAGTTAAAGTTATGGTTAAAGTTTGACCCATTATATATGAAAAAGCCTTACAAACTAGAAGAAAGTGAATACTTAGAGCAACTTCAATGGGGCGACCCATTTCGTCCGCGGTCGTCCATTTGGGTCGGCGCGGACAAAAAAGTCGGCCCAACGCGCCGATCCAAACGGACGCGCGTCCGCTTTCGTCCGCCTGCCGACCCATTCTCAGCCCATTTTTAGTCTGATTTGCGTCGGCGCGAAAACAAGACGAACACGCGCGCGCTCGCCCTCTTTCCTCACCGGGCCCGCTGGTCGGTGGCACATTGGATTCACACCCTCGCCCGCCTGCTACGTCGCCGACGCGGCCGGCCATTTTTCCAGATAAAAATGGATACATAGATAGTTTTAGCGTACACAGATAAAAGAAAAGACCACTACTCGTCGCTTTCTGACTCCGACTCGGTAATGTCCTCCTCCGACGTCTGAATGTAGGCGTCAGCATACGCCTCGTCTTTAAAGTCCCAACTCGCCATTTCTCGTGGCTCCAGTTTCAATTGAGCTGTCTGCTTCCACGAACGCTTGTCCCCCCGATAAGCGGCTTGCTCCCTCCTCCTAGCGTCCCTCTCCAACCTCCTTTGCTTGTAGAACTGGAGCCCGTCGACGATGTTCTGCGGGAAGCCTCCGCGCCACACCACCAAGGCTTCCACGTCCTTCTCCGCGATGGCGAGGCGACGCTGCCGCCTCCGGTGGACACGACGATCCTCGTCGGTGAAAAGCCGCGAGAGAGGCGCCAGATCATGCGTTCGCTGGCTCAACACGTTGGGAAAATTCATATCCCGACGAGGCCTCGGGAGGCGCTAGGCCGCTTTCTCCCACGCACGCGAAGTTTTCCCGCGCTGGAGCGCCAAAACCAGGGCGACGGTATGAACGCTAGCATGATCTAAAACGCGCGCGATCATGAAATGGGTCGGCCCGTTGGACGCACTGCCGACCCAAAACTAAAAAAAGACGGAGGGCGGGCGGGCGGCCGATCCAAACGGATAAAAAATGGACAAAAATACCGTCCGTTTGGGTCGGCCAGTTGGAGTTGCTCTTATACCATAATATACCGTAAAGAAAGAGGATAAAAAAATAGACAAATGGGCACAAAGGGAATGAGCTCTTCATTTCACCTCTCCGTAGGTCACCGAGACAGAGTGACAAGGGTGGCGCCTTTGAGCGAGGCTCCCTCCCTGTTTCTCTCTAGGCGAGCTACGGAGCGGGTGAAACAGAGAGCAGTAAAAAATCCGCCGCGCATGCAGCAGATATACACTGGTGTACTAATTAGTATCTACTCTCTATGTAAAAAAAATAAAGCATTTAGATCATTAAGTTGTTATCTAAACGCTCTTATATGGAGGATTACTACGCACCAGTGCTGTTTTAGATAGTCGTTGATCGATCCAGCCTTGTTCCGAAATTGCACGACCATATGAAGGAGCTACCTAGCATTGCAGCAGGTGAGAGAAGCTACACCTACACGGGCTAGATGGAGACGAGGAGTGTGTCAATGGAGGCCTTTATGCATGGTGTGGCCAAACAACTTCCGCGGAGTATCCTCGTGCGCAAATATGTGCTGATGCACCGGAATTTTTGTTCAGAAAGACCACTTGTCGAACACAATTGACAAAAAAAACCACCTTTAAATCACATTGGCAAAACAGACCAGTGAAACCGTGGCGGCAGGTGCACCAGCCGACACGTGGCACCTGCCGCCATCGGCTCTGCCGCCACTGCCTCAGGTGGCAGCCGTCGTGCCATAGATTTTCGTCAGTGCGACGGAACGGAGCAGCTCCTTTGGGACCTGCCGCCACCGTGCGAGGCGGCAGCTTCTGTTGTTGTTGTTGATGTTTTGGCTAGCGTGGTGGCAGTGCTACCGTGTCTATAGCTTGACTCCATACCGATGCATGCAAAGAATGCTGATAGCTAGCCAGCGAACACACACAGTCACAGACATGCGCATGCTTTCATGTCATGCATAGATAATGCATGCGCAGTCCCATCACCCATTTGATAAAATAAAGCAAACCTGGTGCTGGCAAAGGGTGCCGCCGCAGCATGTGGCGGCAGGCCCCACGTCTTCCGTTTTCCGTTCCAAGGCAAAGCTTGTAGCTGTGTTGCTCAACATGCCGCCTGCAACGATGGCGGCAGGTGTTGCCGCTGCACCTGTGGCGGCAGGGGCCATGTGTTGGCTGGCGCTCCTGCCGCCACAGTGCAGCTAGTCTTTTTTGCCATTTGAATTTTAAGGTGGTATTTTCTGTTAATTCAATTAGGCAGGTGGTTTTTTAGACAAAAATTCGATGCACGATGGCCCGGCTGCGGAGGGTAGGAGGACGTGTGAAGGGAGGAAGTAGAAGGCCAGAGCTCCGGGGTGATAGTACGCAACTTAAATCATGTGCATCAAACGGCGTCTTTTTTTTTTAGAAATTAAGAAACTACATGTCATCTTATCTTCTATGATTTTTATATTCCTATGATATTAAGTCTTAGGAATCAAAAAAGGGCGCAACTTAAAAATACCCTCCAACCAAGTCAAATGATGAGTGGTGTAGTAATAATTTTTTAGTTTACAAAAGTACTCAATTACTACATGCATTATTGCAGCAGATGTGCGTGACTACTCAATGACCAATGTCTTTTATTATTTATTACATATAATACATATTTAGCTATTTAAACTGATGACCTCAAACTACACGCATGTTGTTACAGCTGGCAAACTCCACTCTCTCTTCTCTCCTCGTTCGAACACAGAAAGAAACCAACACATGAGAATTTGGTGCTGCGCATAACTGATTTGCAGCGTTTTCTTCTCATATTATTCCTGTTAAAGAAAAATTCACTACAGATCCTATTAGGCTGGTCATAGTGGGGAATAACATATATTAGTGTCATGCATATCATACTAGTCTAACTTACTATCTTTATAGTGCAAAGTAACATAATAGTAGTGTCATAGATGGCTTCATTTATTAGCTTGTAGACTCATTTTGTATTGAGAAGCGCTATGTTACAGTAACATTATGTTACTACTTCTCATTAACTACTTGCCACATAAATAAAAAAATTTAGAATACGCTATGTTACTTGCTAAGTTACTTTCATTATGACCAGCCTTACTTGCGCTGGCTAATTAACTACTGCAGACTAAGCCACATACTACGATAGCTACGGGCATGCACGAGAACATGCTCTCAGCGCATGAAAGTTTATTCTGACGAAACTGAAAAAGTAAGATCCGTCACCGGCGCAGCAGATATACAAAGGTAAGATAATTGGCTTTCACACCTACGTATACTAATTAGGATGTAGTGTACTATGTATGTACGCATCAGTGCTCTTTTAAATGGTCGTTGATCGATCCAACCTTGCTCCGAAATTGCAGGACCGTACGAACGAGGAGGTAGCTAGCACTGTGGCAGGACGGAGACGAAGAGTGTCTCAGTGGAGGGCCCGACGCGGCCAATCAGCTTCCACAAAGCATCCTCGTGTCTCAAGTACGCGTGGGTGCACATCGGCTGGCCAGGAGCACTACATATGCCCTGATTCTGTTTCTCGACGGTCAAACACGCGAGAATTTGTTACTCCCTTCATTCTAAAATATAGTGCGCCTATGCTTTTTGAGGCTCAACTTTGACTATAAATTTAACCAGCGAGACCAACTGCGGCGGGAGAAAAAAATTATATAATTGAAAACTTCTTTCGAATATGAATTCACTGATATAATTTTTGCTTCCACCGCAATCGGTCTTGATAGTTAAATTTACAGTCAAAGTTAAAGCACGGGAATAGAGAAAGCACTACATTATGAAATGAAGAGAGTAACTGATAATGTTGGATCTTACATGTGACATCGCACAGTACAGCTTCTCGTGTGCTTTTAAGTTTCCATTGATGTGACACGAAATCTGATTCTCTAAGAACGACCGGGTCAACCATGCGGTGTGGTCCATGGAACATTCAACAACAGTTGAAACGTGGACTCATTTCATTTCACCTCGGTTGGGATCAACACAAATCCAATAATAAAGTAGCTCATGAACTTGCTACCATAACTAAATTTTCTTCTCCCGCTGTCTCGATGGATACTGCACCGGATGCGATGCTCCCCTTACATGTAAACAATGACACTACTCTTTGCTTAGTGTATAAAGGAAGAGAAGTTTGTCAACAAAAAAAATCTATGCAAATCCAATCATATACGATTATGTTGCAAACTCTTTGCTCTTAGAGCATCTTCAACCGGACTAGGTAAATCCGGGCACCTACACGTCCGTGGATGCGCCCGTACGTATCTGCGGAAAGTGTTGGTCCGCCTCTCAAATGTCCCCATTTGTGATTTACACGCTTTGGAAGAGATAAAAAGACCTCCGCCGCTCCTGCCTAGGGCGACTTGAGAGCCCCCCACCACCATAACGGTCGCTGCCAATTCCTCCTCTCCCCCGTGCCGCCAATGAAGGAAGCCGCCAGGTGAAGCCCATGCGACAGACGACGACGATGGGAATCTCCCTCGTGGCCCCCCTTTGTTTGCGGGTGGTAAGGCTTGGTTGAGGTTGGTGGTGACCCGATCTGCGCCTGGTGGGTGTCCTGTAGTGGGTCTCGGCGTATGACGGTGGGCTGTGGGGGTCAAACCTCATCGGGCGGTGGCCTCCTGCGGCCTGGGGTCATGGGCGTTGCACGTCATGACAAACCTGGCCGGGCTTGGGCGCTTGGCTCTGTACAGATAGGACCCTGGCATGGGGAGGTGGCGTGTTGTGCGGGCATCTTTTTGGATCCACCCGGATCTGAAGCACGGACGACGATGAGCAGCGTGGGGTATTGACGGTGGCCCATGGGTTTGTTGGGCTAGGCTTGTGCGGCTGTGGCGTCAGCTAGGTGTAGATCTAGCATGAGTGTGAGCTGGTGGTGGCGCATGCAATGGCTTTGGGCATGATGGTTGTTGTGATCGTCGGCCAGGTGAGCGGTGTGGCTGGTCCGAGGTGGTGGACGGCGTTCGACAGCGAGCAGGTTTGGATGGCCAACTTGTCTGCGATGGTGCAAGCCTTCGCCTTGTGCCCGATGAGTGATATTTTTACGCTTAAACCATATAATGTTGGGATTTATGAGAAAATCACTCTAATATTGCCACTAATAAATGAATGCGACAGATCGTGAAATCCTTTGTTTAGTTTGTTTCCACAGGAAAAGAGGCCAAACATCGATGGAAAACCATCACTTACAAGGAAACGAGGCTTGTGGGAGAAGGAAAGAAGGAATTAGAGGCGCGGCCAAATCACCACAGCGCAAGACGGCGTATGGCGGTCATTCCAAGTGCCAACATGTAACACCCACGATGTGGCTATATCTCCCACGTGTCGGGGCACGACTTAGAGGCATAACCGCATGGTAGGCATGTCGCAAGAGGGGTAATCTTTACACATCCCATGTACTGAATAAGAAAGGGATAAAGAGTTGGCTTACAATCACCACTTCACACAATACATAAATAAATCATACATCATCCAAAATACAATCAAGGTCTGACTACGGAACCAAAATAAAGAAAGACAACCCCAAATGCTAGATCCCCGATCGCCCCAACTGGGCTCCACTACTGATCATCCGGAAAAGAAACATGGTAACGGCCTGAATCCTCGTCGAACTCCCACTTGAGTTCGGTAGCGTCCCCTACACTGGCATCATCGACACCTGCATCTGTTTGGAAGTATCTATGAGTCACAGGGACTCAGCAATCTCACACCCTCGCGATCAAAACTATTTAAGCTTAAGGGTAGGAAAGGGTAGTGAGGTGGAGCTGCAGCAAGTACTAGCATATATGGTGGCTAACTTACGCAAAAGAGAGCGAGAAGAGAGGTAAAGCACGGTCGATAAGCTAATAACGATCAAGAAGTGATCCTGAAAACAACTTACGTTCAAGCATAACATGAGACCGTGTTCTCTTCCCGGGCTCCGCCGAAAAGAGACCATCACGGCTACACACGCGGTTGATCCATTTTAATTAAGTTAAGTGTCAAGTTTTCAACAACCTGACATTAACAAATTCCCATCTGCCCATAACCGCGGGCACGACTTTCGAAAGTTCAAAACCCTACAGGGGTGTCCCAACTTAGCCCATCACAAGTTCTCACGGTTAACGAAGAATATTCCTTCTCCCAGGACGACCCGATCAGACTTGGAATCCCGGTTACAAGACATTTCGACAATGGTAAAATAGGACCAGCAAAGCCACCCGATGTGCCGACAAATCCCGATAGGAGTCGCACGTATCTCGTTCTCAGGGCACACCGGATGGGCAAGACGTCGGGTTGGCATAGACCCTGGTTGCCCAGGGGGCGCCGGACATCGCCCAGTTTGGACCAACACTCAGAGGAGCACTGGCCCGGGGGTTTAAAAATAAAGATGACCCTTGAGTCTGCGGAACCCAAGGGAAAAATGAAGGAAATATGCACTAGAGGCAATAATAAAGTTATTATTTATTTCCTTATATCATGATAAATGTTTATTATTCATGCTAGAATTGTATTAACCGGAAACATAATACATGTGTGAATACATAGACAAACAGAGTGTCACTAGTATGCCTCTACTTGACTAGCTCGTTAATCAAAGATGGTTATGTTTCCTAACCATGAACAATGAGTTGTTATTTGATTAACGGGATCACATCATTAGAAGAATGATTGTGATTGACATGACCCATTCCATTAGCTTAGCACCCGATCGTTTAGTATGTTGCTATTGCTTTCTTCATGACTTATACATGTTTCTATGACTATGAGATTATGCAACTCCCTTTTGCCGGAGGAACACTTTGTGTGCTACCAAACGTCACAACATAACTGGGTGATTATAAAGGAGCTCTACAGGTGTCTCCAAAGGTACATGTTGGGTTGGCGTATTTCGAGATTAGGATTTGTCACTCCGATTGTCGGGGAGGTATCTCTGGGCCCTCTCGGTAATGCACATCACATAAGCCTTGCAAGCATTGCAACTAATGAGTTAGTTGCGAGATAATGTATTACGAAACGAGTAAAGAGACTTGCCGGTAACGAGGTTGAACTAGGTATTGAGATATCGACGATCGAATCTCGGGCAAGTAACATACCGATGACAAAGGGAACAACATATGTTGTTATGCGGTCTGACCGATAAAGATCTTCGTAGAATATGTAGGAGCCAATATGAGCATCCAGGTTCCGCTATTGGTTATTGACCGGAGACATGTCTCGGTCATGTCTACATTGTTCTCGAACCCATAGGGTCCGCACGCTTAAGGTTTCGATGACAGTTATATTATGAGTTTATGAGTTTTGATGTACCGAAGTTAGTTCGGAGTCCTGGATGTGATCACGGACATAATGAGGAGTCTCGAAATGGTCGAGACATAAAGATTGATATATTGGACGACTATATTCGGACACCGGAAGTGTTCCGGGTGATTTCGGAGAAAACCGGAGTACCGGAGGGTTACCGGAACCCCCCCGGGAGAAGTAATGGGCCATATGGGCCTTAGTGGAGAGAGAAGGGTAGCCAGGGTGGGCCGCGCGCCTCCTCCCCCTTGGTCCGAATTGGACTAGGAGAGGGGGGGCAGCGCCCCCCTTTCCTTCTCCCTTCCCACTTCCTTCCCCCTCCTAGTAGGAGTCCTACTCCTACTAGGAGGAGGACTCCTCCTTGGCGCGCCTATAGGGCCGGCCGGCCTCCTCCCCTTGCTCCTTTATATACGGGGGTAGGGGGCACCCCTAGACACACAATTTGATCCATGTGGTCGTTTTCTTAGCCGTGTGCGGTGCCCCCTTCCACCATAATCCTTGATAATATTGTAGTGGTGCTTAGGCGAAGCCCTGCGACAGTTGAACATCAAGATCGTCACCACGCCGTCGTGCTGACGGAACTCTTCCCCGACACTTTGCTGGATCGGAGTCCGGGGATCGTCATCGAGCTGAACGTGTGCTGAAACTCGGAGGTGACGTAGTTTCGGTGCTTGGATCGGTCGGATCGTGAAGACGTACGACTACATCAACCGCGTTGTGCTAATGCTTCCACTTTCGGTCTACTAGGGTACGTAGACAATACTCTCCCCTCTCGTTGCTATGCATCACCATGATCTTGCGTGTGCGTAGGAAATTTTTTGAAATTACTGTGTTCCCCAACAGTGGCATCCGAGCCTAGGTTTTATGTGTTGATGTTATATGCATCAGTAGAACACAAGTGAGTTGTGGGCGATATAAGTCATACTGCTTACCAGCATGTCATACTTTGGTTCGGCGGTATTGTTGGACGAAGCGGCCCGGACCAACATTACGCGTACGCTTACGCGAGACCGGTTCGCCCGACGTGCTTTGCACAAAGGTGGCTAGCGGGTGTCAGTTTCTCCAACTTTAGTTGAACCGAGTGTGGCTACGCCCGGTCCTTGCGAAGGTTAAAACAACACCAACTTGACAAACTATCGTTGTGGTTTTGATGCGTAGGTAAGATTGGTTCTTGCTTAAAGCACGTAGCAGCCACGTAAAACTTGCAACAACAAAGTAGAGGACGTCTAACTTGTTTTTGCAGGGCATGTTGTGATGTGATATGGTCATGACATGATGCTAAATTTATTGTATGAGATCATCATGTTTTGTAACCAAGTTATCGGCAACTGGCAGGAGCCATATGGTTGTCTCTTTATTGTATGCAATGCAATCGCGCTGTAATGCTTTACTTTATCACTAAGCGCTAGCGATAGTCGTGGAAGCATGAGATTGGCGAGACGACAACGATGCTACGATGGTGATCAAGGTGTCGCGCCGGTGACGATGGTGATCACGACGGTGCTTCGAAGATGGAGATCACAAGCACAAGATGATGATGGCCATATCATATCACTTATATTGATTGCATGTGATGTTTATCTTTTATGCATCTTATCTTGCTTTGATTGACGGTAGCATTTTAAGATGATCTCTCACTAATTATCAAGAAGTGTTCTCCCTGAATATGCACCCTTGCGAAAGTTCTTCGTGCCGAGACACCACGTGATGATCGGGTGTGATAGGCTCTACGTTCAAATACAACGGGTGCAAAACAGTTGCACATGCGGAATACTCAGGTTATACTTGACGAGCCAAGCATATACAGATATGGCCTCAGAACACGGAGACCGAAAGGTTGAGCGTGAATCATATAGTAGATATGATCAACATAGTGATGTTCACCAATGAAACTACTCCATCTCACGTGATGATCGGACATGGTTTAGTTGATTTGGATCACGTAATCACTTAGAGGATTAGAGGGATGTCTATCTAAGTGGGATTTCTTTAGTAATATGATTAATTGAACCTAAATCTATCATGAACTTAGTACCTGATAGTATCTTGCTTGTTTATGTTTGATTGTAGATAGATGGCCCGTGTTGTTGTTCCGTTGAATTTTAATGCGTTCCTTGAGAAAGCAAAGTTGAAAGATGATGGTAGCAATTACACGGACTGGGTCCGTAACTTGAGGATTATCCTCATTGTTGCACAGAAGAATTACGTCCTGGAAGCACCGCTGGGTGCCAGGCCTGCTGCTGGTGCAACACCAGATGTTATGAACGTCTGGAAGAGCAAAGATGATGACTACTTGATAGTTCAGTGTGCCATGCTTTATGGCTTAGAATCGGGACTTCAACGACGTTTTGAACGTCATGGAGCATATGAGATGTTCCAGGAGTTGAAGTTAATATTTCAAGCAAATGCCCGGATTGAGAGATATGAAGTCTCCAATAAGTTCTATAGCTGCAAAATGGAGGAGAACAGTTCTGTCAGTGAGCATATACTCAAAATGTCTGGGTATAATAATCACTTGATTCAATTGGGAGTTAATCTTCCAGATGATTGCGTCATTGACAGAATTCTCCAATCACTGCCACCAAGCAACAAGAGCTTCGTGATGAACTATAATATGCAAGGGATGAATAAGACTATTCCTGAGCTCTTCGCAATGCTGAAAGCTGCGGAGGTAGAAATCAAGAAGGAGCATCAAGTGTTGATGGTCAACAAGACCACTAGTTTCAAGAAAAAGGGCAAAGGAAAGAAGAAGGGGAACTTCAAAAGAACAGCAAGCAAGTTGCTACTCAAGAGAAGAAACCCATACCTGGACCTAAGCCTGAAACTGAGTGCTTCTACTGCAAGCAGACTAGACACTGGAAGCGGAACTGCACCAAGTATTTGGCGGATAAGAAGGATGGCAAGGTGAACAAAGGTATATGTGATATACATGTTATTGGTGTGTACCTTACTAATGCTCGCAGTAGCACCTGGGTATTTGATACTGGTTCTGTTGCTAACATTTGCAACTCGAAACAGGGACTACGGATTAAGCGAAGATTGGCTAAGGATGAGGTGACGATGCACGTGGGAAATGGTTCCAAAGTCGATGTGATCGCGGTCGGCACGCTACCTCTACATCTACCTTTGGGATTAGTATTAGACCTAAATAATTGTTATTTGGTGCCAGCGTTAAGCATGAACATTATATCTGGATCTTGTTTGATGCGAGACGGTTATTCATTTAAATCAGAGAATAAAGGTTGTTCTATTTATATGAGTAATATCTTTTATGGTCATGCACCCTTAAAGAGTGGTCTATTCTTATTAAATCTCGATAGTAGTGACACACATATTCATAATGTTGAAGCCAAAAGATGCAGAGTTGATAATGATAGTGCAACTTATTTGTGGCACTGCCGTTTGGGTCATATCGGTGTAAAGCGCATGAAGAAACTCCATACTGATGGACTTTTGGAACCACTTGATTATGAATCACTTGGTACTTGCGAACCGTGCCTTATGGGTAAGATGACAAAAACACCGTTCTCCGGTACTATGGAAAGAGCAACAGATTTGTTGGAAATCATACATACAGATGTATGTGGTCCGATGAATGTTGAGGCTCGTGGCGGATATCGTTATTTTCTCACCTTCACAGATGACTTAAGCAGATATGGGTATATCTACTTAATGAAACATAAGTCTGAAACGTTTGAAAAGTTCAAAGAATTTCAGAGTGAAGTTGGAAATCATCGTAACAAGAAAATAAAATTCCTACGATCTGATCGTGGAGGAGAATATTTGAGTTACGAGTTTGGTGTACATTTGAAACAATGCAGAATAGTTTCACAACTCACGCCACCCGGAACACCACAGCGTAATGGTGTGTCCGAACGTCGTAATCGTACTTTACTAGATATGGTGCGATCTATGACGTCTCTTACTGATTTACCGCTATCGTTTTGGGGATATGCTCTAGAGACGGCCGCATTCACGTTAAATAGGGCACCATCAAAATCCGTTGAGACGACGCCTTATGAACTGTGGTTTGGCAAGAAACCAAAGTTGTGTTTCTGAAAGTTTGGGGCTGCGATGCTTATGTGAAAAAGCTTCAACCTGATAAGCTCGAACCCAAATCGGAGAAATGTGTCTTCATAGGATATCCAAAGGAAACTATTGGATACACCTTCTATCACAGATCTGAAGGCAAGACTTTTGTTGCTAAATTCAGAAACTTTCTAGAGAAGGAGTTTCTCTCGAAAGAAGTGAGTGGGAGGAAAGTAGAACTTGACGAGGTAACTGTACCTGCTCCCTTATTGGAAAGTAGTACATCACAGAAACCAGTTTCTGTGACACCTACACCAATTAGTGAGGAAGCTAATGATGATGATCATGAAACTTCAGAACAAGATACTACTGAACCTCGTAGATCAACCAGAGTAAGATCCGCACCAGAGTGGTACGGTAATCCTGTTCTGGAAGTCATGCTACTAGATCATGATGAACCTACGAACTATGAAGAAGCGATGGTGAGCCCAGATTCCGCAAAATGGCTTGATGCCATGAAATCTGAGATGGGATCCATGTATGAGAACAAAGTATGGACTTTGGTTGACTTGCCCAATGATCGGCAAGCAATTGAGAATAAATGGATCTTCAAGAAGAAGACTGACATTGACGGTAATATTACTGTCTACAAAGCTTGACTTGTCGCAAAAGGTTTTCGACAAGTTCAAGGGATTGACTATGATGAGACCTTCTCACCCGTAGCGATGCTTAAGTCTGTCCGAATCATGTTAGCAATTGCCGCATTTTATAATTATGAAATTAGGGAGATGGATATCAAAACTGCATTCCTGAATGGATTTCTGGAAGAAGAGTTGTATATGATGCAACTGGAAGGTTTTGTCGATCCAAAGGGAGCTAACAAAGTGTGCAAGCTCCAGCGATCCATTTATGGACTGGTGCAAGCATCTCGGAGTTGGAATAAATGCTTTGATAGTGTGATCAAAGCATTTGGTTTTGTACAGACTTTTGGAGAAGCCTGTATTTACAAGAAAGTGAGTGGGAGCTCTGTAGCATTTCTGATATTATATGTAGATGACATATTACTAATCAGAAATGATATAGAATTTCTGGATAGCATAAAGGGATACTTTAATAAGAGTTTTTCAATGAAAGACCTCGGTGAAGCTGCTTACATATTAGGCATTAAGATCTATAGAGATAGATCAAGACGCTTAATTGGACTTTCACAAAGCACATACCTGACAAAATTTTGAAGAAGTTCAAAATGGATCAAGCAAAGAAAGGATTCTTGCCTGTGTTACAAGGTGTGAAGTTGAGTAAGACTCAATGCCCGACCAATGCAGAAGATAGAGAGAAAATGAAAGATGTTCCCTATGCTTCAGCCATAGGCTCTATCATGTATGAAATGTTGTGTACCAGACCTGATGTGTGTCTTGCTATAAGTCTAGCAGGGAGGTACCAAAGTAATCCAGGAGTGGATCACTGGACAGCGGTCAAGAACATCCTGAAATACCTGAAAAGGACTAAGGATATGTTTCTCATATATGGAGGTGACAAAGAGCTCATAGTAAATGGTTACGTTGATGCAAGCTTTGACACTGATCCGGACGATTCTAAATCTCAAACCGGATACGTGTTTACATTAAACGGTGGAGCTGTTAGTTGGTGCAGTTCTAAACAAAGCGTTGTGGCGGGATCTACACGTGAAGCGGAGTACATAGCTGCTCCGGAAGTAGCAAATGAAGGAGTCTGGATGAAGGAGTTCATATCTGATCCAGGTGTCATACCTAGTGCATCGGGTCCAATGAAAATCTTTTGTGACAATACTGGTGCAATTGCCTTGGCAAAGGAATCCAGATTTCACAAGAGAACCAAGCACATCAAGAGACGCTTCAATTCCATCCGGGATCTAGTCCAGGTGGGAGACATAGAGATTTGCAAGATACATACGGATCTGAATGTTGCAGACCCTTTGACTAAGCCTCTTCCACGAGCAAAACATGATCAGCACCAAAGCTCCATGGGTGTTAGAATCATTACTGCGTAATCTAGATTATTGACTCTAGTGCAAGTGGGAGACTGAAGGAAATATGCCCTAGAGGCAATAATAAAGTTATTATTTATTTCCTTATATCATGATAAATGTTTATTATTCATGCTAGAATTGTATTAACCGGAAACATAATACATGTGTGAATACATAGACAAACAAAGTGTCACTAGTATGCCTCTACTTGACTAGCTCGTTAATCGAAGATGGTTATGTTTCCTAACCATGAACAAAAGAGTTGTTATTTTATTAACGGGATCACATCATTAGAAGAATGATGTGGTGATTGACATGACCCATTCCATTAGCTTAGCACCCGATCGTTTAGTATGTTGCTATTGGCTTTCTTCATGACTTATACATGTTCCTATGACTATGAGATTATGCAACTCCCGTTTGCCGAGGAACACTTTTGTGTGCTACCAAACGTCACGTAACTGGGTGATTAATAAAGAGCTCTACAGGTGTCTCCAAGGTACATGTTGGGTTGGGCGTATTTCGAGATTAGGATTTGTCACTCCGATTGTCGAGAGGTATCTCTGGGCCCTCTCGGTAATGCACATCACATAAGCCTTGCAAGCATTGCAACTAATGAGTTAGTTGCGAGATATGATGTATTACGAAATGAGTAAAGAGACTTGCTGGTAACGAGATTGAACTAGGTATTGAGATACCGACGATCGAATCTCGGGCAAGTAACATACCGATGACAAAGGGAACAACATATGTTGTTATGCGGTCTGACCGATAAAGATCTTCGTAGAATATGTAGGAGCCAATATGAGCATCCAGGTTCCGCTATTGGTTATTGACCGGAGACATGTCTCGGTCATGTCTACATTGTTCTCGAACCCGTAGGGTCCGCACGCTTAAAGTTTCGATGACAGTTATATTATGAGTTTATGAGTTTTGATGTACCGAAGTTAGTTCGGAGTCCCGGATGTGATCACGGACATAACGAGGAGTCTCGAAATGGTCGAGACATAAAGATTTATATATTGGACGACTATATTCGGACACCGGAAGTGTTCCGGGTGATTTCGGAGAAAACCGGAGTACCGGAGGGTTACCGGGACCCCCCGGGAGAAGTAATGGGCCATATGGGCCTTAGTGGAGAGAGAGGAGGGCAGCCAAGGTGGGCCGCGCACCTCCTCCCCCCTGGTCCGAATTGGACTAGCAGAGGGGGGGGGCGGCGCCCCCCTTTCCTTCTCCCTCCCCACTTCCTTCCCCCTCCTAGTAGGAGTCCTACTCCTACTAGGAGGAGGACTCCTCCTTGGCGCGCCTATAGGGCCGTCCGGCCTCCTCCCCTTGCTCCTTTATATACGGGGGCAGGGGGCACCCCTAGACACACAAGTTGATCCACGTGATCGTTTTCTTAGCCGTGTGCGGTGCCCCCTTCACCATAATCCTTGATAATATTGTGGTGGTGCTTAGGCGAAGCCCTGCGACAGTTGAACATCAAGATCGTCACCACGCCGTCGTGCTGACGGAACTCTTCCCCGACACTTTGCTAGATCGGAGTTCGGGGATCGTCATCGAGCTGAACGTGTGCTGAAACTCGGAGGTGCCGTAGTTTCGGTGCTTGGATCGGTCGGATCGTGAAGACGTACGACTACATCAACCGCGTTGTGCTAACGCTTCCGCTTTCGGTCTACTAGGGTACATAGACAATACTCTCCCCTCTCGTTGCTATGCATCACCATGATCTTGCGTGTGCGTAGGAAATTTTTTGAAATTACTGCGTTCCCCAACAAAAAAGGCTTAGGTGGCAAATGGTAAAACCAAGGTTGGGCCTTGCTGGAGCAGTTTTATTCAAGGCGAACTGTCAAGGGGTTCCCATTACACCCAACCGCGTAAGGAACGCAAAATCAAGGAACATAACACCGGTATGACGGAAACTAGGGCGACAAGAGTGGAACAAAACACCAGGCATAAGGCCGAGCCTTCCACCCTTTACCAAGTATGTAGGTGCATTAAAGTAAATAAGATATAATAATGATATCCCAACAATATCCATGTTCCAACAAGGAACAAATTTCAACTTCACCTGCAACTAGCAACACTATAAGAGGGGCCGAGCAAAGCGGTAACATAGCCAAACAACAGTTTGCTAGGAAAGGTGGGTTAGAGGCTTGACATGGCAATATGGGAGGCATGATATAGCAAGTGGTAGGTATCACGGCATAGCAATAAAGCGAACAACTAGCAAGCAAAGATAGAAGTGATTTCGAGGGTATGGTCATCTTGCCTGCAATGTTCTCAGAGTTGATGAAAGCTTGATCCTCGTAAGCGTACTCAACAGGTTCCTCGATCACGTACTCGTCTCCAGGCTCTACCCAAAGCAAGAACACAAGCAAAGGAACAACAATCAACCACGGTTCAATGCACAAGCAACATGATGCAAAACATGGCATGACATGCGGGATGTGATATGCAATGTATATGTGTGCTCCGAAAGGAAAAGATTGAACTAGGCATCAACTTGGAAAACAAAGTGTGCTGCTGGAAAGATGAGATGATTTCGGTCGAAATCGATATAAAGATCGCCGGAACGGATGCACGATTTGCAAATGGCAAGCAAAACAAGAATGGCACAATTCTGCGATTAACATCATGATGCCATCTAGAATGCAACAAGAATCTAAGCTACCGTACCCCAACATAGCAACAAAGCACATGGCAGTGATCTACTCAAGATGGTTGACAAAACATGAACACTGAGCTACGGCTAAATCACAAAAGAGAAGGTTCAAACAAGCATGGCAAAAGTGCAAAAGATATCGGCATCACAGACTTAGTGAAAATACTAACATGACAGGAATAACATCAGGAAGTCATGTTTAGAGCAAGCAAACAACATGCTACGGGAACATATCATAGCAAACAAAGGCATGTCATGAATCTACTCAAATCATATAACAAAAGTACTTTACTGACCATGAGCCAAAAAAGCACAGAAGATATGATGGCACCCATGTAAACATAGCAAGTTTTATTAAGAGATTCAGACTTGGCAGAAAACAGAGCATGGCATAAACAGAGTTATGAATGCATCTTTGCGAGCTCAAATCACTCACCACAAAGCCTTGCATGACAAACTAAGCATAGCATCATCAAGAAGACATGTTCATGAAGCTAACCATGGGAAGAGAAAGTTCATAGCATCATGGATCAACTACAACAACCATGGCAAAATTGATTAACATGTAAACAATCTGCCAGGAACATTTTATAGCAAAAGTAGAGCAAGATTACGACATGCTAGATCACTCCATAATTGCAAACAGGGACATGGATGGATATACCATAATCATATGTCCAAATCATCCTTACTGAAGCAACTCAAAACAAGCATGGATCTCACTGTAGCATCATGTTTACATGACATAAAAATAACAGCAGACACAAGACTTAGCAAAATCCTAAGTCCCTGAAATCAGCAATATCACGAAGGCTACTTTGCATGCTTGTGCTAGTCACCACATTGGTCACAAACATACATGGCAAGCACCCTTGTAAATATGGCATGGCATAGATCAAAACACATGTAGAGCTCATGCCCATATGAAGCACGCCACAAATGTGGCAAAAATGACAAATCACCCTAAACTGATAAGTAGCAGCACCTAACAATTTATAGCACTCTTGCATCAATGATTTGGGAATCAAGATGGACTCAAACAAGCATACCACAATGGAATGAAATGAAGAGCATCTCACAGTGAACATTTTGATATATCATGCACATGAAACGGAGCTACGGTCATGGAGTGATGATGCGTTGAATAGAGTCATAAAATGTAACAGAGGGATAGGACTTGGAGAAAATATACCCTCTCAGAAAACAAATCTAGGGTTGCTTGCACGCGAACCGAGGCAGCCGGAGATGCTCGCCAGAGTTGGTTGCCGGACTTGACGCCGGGGTGGAGGGAGAGGTTGGCGCGACCGGGGCTCGCCAGATCTGGTGCCGGGGAGGTGGCCGGTGGAGTTGGGCGGCGACCGGAGCGAGGAGCGGCGGTGCAGTGGCCGGAGGCGACGGTGGCGCGCCGGCGGGAAGCGGGCGGCGTAGGAGGGCGACGCCAGCGGGCGGGGACGCGGTGGCGCTGGCGCGGGGAGGCGTAGGGGGTGCGAGGCGGCGGAGTCGGGCCCGCCGTGGGCTCGTGGGCCGGCGGTGGCTGGCGGCGGGGATCGCCATGTGGCGCGCTAGAATTGGCCGGGCGGTGGCGGGCGGACGCGTCCGGCGGACGCGGACGTGTCCGGCGGCGCGGGAGGAGCGGGGCTAGGGTTTGGACCCGGATTTGGCGGAGGGGAGCACATATTTAGAAGTAGGAGGAGGTAGTAGTGTCCAAATGAGGTGTAGTTTTCGACCACGCGATCATGATCCGACGACGGAGGACGTGGGATAAATTTGGATGGGTTATTGGGCCGTTTTGGAGGGGTGTTGGGCTGCAACACACAAGAGGCCTTTACGGTTACTCGGTTAACCGTTGGAGTATCAAACGGGCTCCAAATGGCACGAAATCTGATAGGCGGTCTACCGGTGGTGTACCAAGGCCGCTTGGCAAATCTCGGTCCATTCCGAGAATGTTTAACACCCGCTCACGAAAAGAGACAAAAGGGGTACGCCGGTGCACGTAGGAGCGTCAGATTGCAAAACGGACAACGGGGAAAATGCTTGGATGCATGAGATGAACATGTATGCAAATGCGATGCACATGATGACGTGATATGAAATGCTAGACATGAGCAAAAGCAAAACGAAGACAAAAACCCAACCACGAATCTCATAACTTAAACCGAAAATGGCAGAGTCAGAGTTACAAATATGGCAAGTTACATCCGGGGTGTTACAACACTCCACCACTACGAAAGGATCTTGTCCCGAGATCTAGGATTGAAAGAACTCTAGAAATTCAGAACGGAGGTGGTCCTCGCGTTCCCAGGTGGCTTCTCGGTCGGAATGATCTAGCCACTTCACTTTCAGGAATTTGATAGACTTGTTGCGAGTCTTGCGCTCGGTTTCTTCAAGAATAGCCACCGGATGCTCATGATAAGATAGGTCTTCTTGGAGATCAATCTCTTCGAAGTTGATGGTGCGCTCAGGAGTCTTGAAGCACTTGAGAAGCTGTGACACGTGAAACATGTCGTGCACGTTTGCGAAGTTGGACGGAAGCTCAAGTTGATAGGCGAGGTCGCCTATTTTGCCAATTATCTTGAAAGGACCCACGTATCTAGGGGAAAGCTTCCCTTTGATACCCAAGCGATGAGTGCCTTTCATTGGGGAGACGCGGAGGTAGACATGGTCTCCGATATCGAAAGCCAAATCACGGTGCTTGCTATCATAGTAACTCTTCTCGCGCGATTGCGCGACTTTGAGATTTTCACGGATGACTTTACACATTTCTTTAGCTTCTGTGATTAAGTCATTGCCAAGAAGTTGGCATTCACCAGTCTATAACCAATTAATAGGAGTACGACACTTTCTACCATAGAGAATCTTGAATGGGGCCTTGCCCGAACTCGCTTGAAAGCTATTGTTGTAGGAGAACTCGGCATATGGAAGACAATCTTCCCACTTCATACCGAAGGAAATGACACAAGCCCTGAGCATATATTCAAGAATTTGATTCACTCGCTCGACTTGTCCACTAGTTTGAGGATGGAAGGCTGTGCTGAAGCGAATGTTGGTGCCCATGGCATTCTGAAAGGAGCCCCAGAACTTAGAGGTGAAGATGCTTCCACGATCTGAAGATATCAACTGTGGAATGCCGTGCAAAGAGACAATCCTGGAGGTGTATAGCTCTGTCAGCTGAGCTGCTGTGATAGATTCTTTGATAGGAAGAGAATGAGCCACTTTTGTAAGCTTGTCGATGACAACGAAGATAGCATCATTTCCACGTTTGGACTTGGGAAATCTAGTCATGAAGTCCATCTCAATATGTTCAAACTTCCATTCTGGAATAGAAAGAGGTTGGAGGAGACCAGGTGGCCGTTGGTGTTCTGCTTTCACTCTTCTGTCACATTCATTCACGAATTGAGCAATTTCTCACTTCATTCGAGTCCACCAATACGACTGCTTGAGGTCATGCTACATCTTTGTACTTCCGGGATGAATGGATAGAAGGGAATTGTGCGCCTCGTTCATAATGACTTTACGTAGATCACCTTTAGGAACAACAATTTGATCCTCGAAGAATAGAGTGTCTTTGTCATCAATGCGATAGCACTTGTATTTGGGTTGGCTCTTGGCAATCCCATTTTTCACCTTCTTCACCATGGCATCAAGAAGTTGTGCCTCACGAATTTGATCTTCCAAAGTAGGAGAGACTTGGAGGTTGGCAAGAAATCCTTGAGGAACAACTTGGAGATTCAGTTTGCGGAAAGCTTCACAAAGGTCCGGTTGGAAGGGCTTGAGAATTATGTTGTTGCAGTAAGCCTTCCTGCTCAAAGCGTCTGCAATGACATTGGCCTTGCCAGGAGTATATTCAATACTCGTATTGTATTCTTGAATCATTTAGACCCAACGAGTCTGCTTGAGGTTGAGGTTGGGCTGAATGAAGATGTACTTGAGGCTCTTATGATCAGTGAAGATGTCCACTTTCCTTCCCAACAAGAGATGTCTCCATGTTAATAGAGCATGGACAACTGCTGCCAACTCGAGGTCGTGAGTGGGGTAGTTCTTTTCGTTGGGCTTCAACTGGCGAGAGGTATAAGCCACAACTTTCTTCTCTTGCATTAACACAGCACCGAGACCTTGCAGGGAAGCATCACAGAAAACTTCGAATGGTTTGGATTCATCGGGAGGAGTCAAAATAGGAGCTTTGACTAGCTTCTCTTTCAGGGTGTTGAAAGCGACGTCACACTCAGGCGTCCAGACATACTTGACATGCTTCTGGAGGAGGTTGGAAAGAGGCTTTGCAATCTTAGAGAAATTCTCAACGAATTTTTGACAATAGCTTGCAAGCCCAAGAAAGCTGCGGAGCTGCTTCACATTCTGAGGCGGTTCCCAATTCACAATTGCAAACACCTTCTCAGGATTAACTGCGATGCCCTTGGCTGAGATGATTTGGCCAAGGTAGAGAACCTCATCAAGCCAGAACTCACACTTTGAAAACTGCGCATAAAATTGATGGTCTCTGAGTTTGTCGAGTACCAATCTCAAATGCTTGGCATGATCCTCCTTGTTCTTGGAAAAGACCAAGATGTCATCGAGATACACCAAGACGAAATCATTTGTGTAAGGGTTGAAGATGAAGTTCATCATGCGAGAGAGCGTTTGAGGAGCATTGACAAGGCCGAAAGACATAATAGTATATTCATAAGAACCATAGCTTGTTCTGAATGCTGTCTTGGGGATATCTTGTTCTCGAATGTGAATCTGATGATAACCCATACGGAGGTCAAGCTTGGAGAATACTTGGGCACCTTTAAGTTGCTCGAAAAGCTCATTGATGTTGGGAAGCGGGTACTTGTTCTTTATTGTTTTCTTGTTCAATGGATGGTAGTCGACACAAAGTCGTTCCGTTCCATCCTTCTTCTTGACAAAAAGAACACCACAACCCCATGGAGAAGAACTCGGTCGGATCAGACCCATACGCTCTTGTTCATCGAGTTGTTTATTCAACTCTTCCGGTCCAAGCTTGTAAGGATGTTTGCAAACAGGTTCCGTGCCAGGCTCAAGATCGATAACGAATTCAACTGGCCGGTGAGGAGGCATTCCTGGAAACTCTTCTGGAAAGACGTCTTGATATTGACAAATGACTAGAATCTGAGAGATGGCATTCAACTCGCCCTTCTCATTGAGTGAAAACAATCGAATGGTATCATCACGAGTGGCATATATGATCACATCCTCAGAAGAGTGTGTCAATTGAATTTGTCTGGCATCACAATCAAGCTGAGCCTTGTGATTAGAAAGCCAGTCCATGCCGAGAATTAGATCAATATCCGAATCACCAAGGACCATTGGAGAAGACAGAAATTTATAGTCTCCCATCTTGATGGAAACATCCGGAGCCATCATTTTGGTGTTCATGAACAAAGCTGGAGAGGAAACCGCTATCGGCTTAGGCAAATCGACAGTATGCAAATCATGCATGGATGCAAAAGGCTTTGATACGAATGAAATAGATGCACCAGTATCAAATAAGACTCTTGCAGGAATATCATTAATTGGAAGATTACCCATGATCACTTCTGAAGAATCCTCTGGCTGAGCTGCGTTCATCATGTTGACCTTTGCCGACTTGGAATTATGCTTGACCACTGCATTGCTGGAAGATCTCACAGGAGGAGGAGGCGGAAGGCGCCTTTGGTTGAAGCATTTGTTTAAATAGTGCCCTTTCTGATGACACTTGTTGCAGGTAACCTCTGAGAGAGGCCGATGGTAAGGAGCACTTGACCTTGGAGCATGAGACTGAGCTTTGTTCTGATAGGCTGGGTTGGGTGGGTGGGAAGATCCATTGCCACCTTTACTCTTCTGCTGATAAGGCTGACGAAACGGAGGAGGAGGAGGCAACCAGAACTTCTGTTGATTAGCTGCCACTTGAGACGAAGAAGAAGATTGAACTGCATCCTTGACTCTCTTCTTAGAAGCATCACACTTGAGCTGAGCAGCTTCTTGCTTTAGTGCCATGTTGTAGAATTCATCATACTTGGTCGGCTCAAAAAGCACGAGAGTTAATTGCAGATCTTCTCTGGGGCCACCTTTGAATTGATAAATCATGCTCTACTCATCAGGGACGTCTTGTTTAGCGAAGCGAGTGAGTTTCTGAAACTGGATATTGTATTGATACACAGACATGCTGCCTTGCTTGAGATTGCGGAACTCCTCACGCTTACTCTCAGCAACACTTTGTGGAATGTGATAAGCTTTAAAGTCTCGACGGAAATCATCCCAGGTAATCACACGACCTCCTCTGAAATCTTTGTATTGTTGATACCACTCAGCAGCTTGATCCTTGAGTTGAAACGAAGCAAACTTGACAAAGTCCTCAGGCTTGACATTGCTACACTCAAAATGTTTGCTCATACGTCTCCAATGTATCTACTTTTCCAAACACTTTTGCTCTTGTTTTGGACTCTAACTTGCATGATTTGAATGGAACTAACCCGAACTGACACTGTTTTTAGCAGAATTACCATGGTTTTATTTATGTGCAGAAACAAACATTTTCGGAATGACCTGAAACTTCATGGAGCAACTTTTTGGAAAATATAAAAAATACCTGCAAAAGATGAAGGCCAGGGGGGCCACCACCTCTCCACGAGGGTGGGGGGCACGCCCCCTACCTTGTGGGCCCCCTGGTGCCTCTCCGACTCCAACTCCAACTCTATATATTGTGTTTCGGGGATAAAAAAATCAAAGAGAAGAATTCATCGCGTTTTACGATACGGAGCCGCCGCCAAGCCCTAAAACCTCTTGGGAGGGCTGATTCGGAGTCCGTTCGGGGCTCCGGAGAGGGGAATCCGTCGCCATCGTCATCATCAACCATCCTCCATCACCAATTTCATGATGCTCACCGCCGTGTGTGAGTAATTCCATCATAGGCTTGCTGGACGGTGATGGGTTGGATGGGATCTATCATGCAATCGAGTTAGTTTTGTTAGGGTTTGATCCCTAGTGTCCACTATGTTCTGAGATTGATGTTGCTATGACTTTGCTATGCTTAACGCTTGTCACTAGGGCCTGAGTGCCATGATTTCAGATCTGAACCTATTATGTTTTCATCAATATATGAGTGTTCTTGATCCTATCTTGCAAGTCTATAGTCACCTATTATGTGTTATGATCCGTTAACCCCAAAGTGACAATAATTGGGATACTTACTGGCGATGACCGTAGTTTGAGGAGTTCATATATTCACTATGTGTTAATGCTTTGTTCCGGTACTCTATTAAAAGGAGGCCTTAATATCTCTTAGTTTTCATAAGGACCCCGCTGCCATGGGAGGGTAGGACAAAAGATGTCATGCAAGTTCTTTTCCATAAGCACGTATGACTATATTCGGAATACATGCCTACATTATATCAATGAACTGGAGCTAGTTCTGTATCACCCTAGGTTATGACTGTTACATGATGAACCGCATCCGGCATAATTCTCTATCACCGATCCATTGCCTACAAGCTTTCCATATATTGTTCTTCGCTTATTTACTTTTCCGTTGCTATTGCTATGATCACTACAAAATACCAAAACATTACTTTTACTACGGTTACCTTTTTCTACCGTTACCACTACTATCATATTACTTTGCTACTAAATACTTTGCTGCAGATATTAAGTTTCCAGGTGTGGTTGAATTGACAACTCAGCTGCTAATACTTGAGAGTATTCTTTGGCTCCCGTTGTGTCGAATCAATAAATTTGGGTTGAATACTTTACCCTCAAAAACTGTTGAGATCCCCTATACTTGTGGGTTATCAAGACTATTTTCTGGTGCCGTTGTCGGGGAGCATAGCTCTATTCTTTGAGTCAGTTGGGATTTATATCTGCTTATCATTATGAAGAACTTGAAAGATCCAATAACCAAGATTTATCCCTCAACTACGAGGGGAGGTAAGGAACTGCCATCTAGCTCTACACTTGATTCACCTTCTGTTTTGAGTAAGCTTGCGACAGCTAAACCTGCTTCTGCTATTCGTTCTAATATGTCGCATGTTATTGATGATGCTACTTCTGCTATACATGATACTTATAATGAAACTACTTCTATGCTTGATACTACCGTTCCACTTGGTGAATTTCTTGATGAACAACTTGCCAGGGCTAGACAGATTGAAAATATTGAATCTGATAATACTGATGAAAGTGATGATGAAGAATCACTTGTTATTCCTAAGGGTTATGTTTCTGATCACGAAGCCTCTTTAGCTATTTTAGCTTGCAAAGATAGATACAAACTTAAGAGGTTATTAGCTGAATGGAATAAGCAATCTCTAAATGCTAGAATGAAACCTGACCCTGCTTTTGCTACTTCACCTATCTGTGTTACTGATAAGGACTATGAATTCTCTGTTGATCCTGATATAATTACTTCTGTTGAATCTGATCCTTTTCATGGCTATGAATCTGAAACTGTTGTGGCACATCTTACTAAATTAAATGATATAGCCACCCTGTTCACTACTGATGAGAGAACTCGTTACTTTTATATCCTTAAAATATTTCCGTTCTCATTAAAGGGTGATGCTAAGATATGGTTTAATTCTCTTGATCCTGGTTGTGTGCGTAGTCCCCAGGATATGATTTATTACTTCTCTGCTAAATATTTCCCTGCTCATAAGAAACAAGCTGCTTTAAGGGATATATATAATTTTGTGCAAATTAAAGAAGAGAGTCTCCCACAAGCTTGGGGGAGGCTTCTCCAATTACTTAATGCTTTGCCTGATCATCCTCTTAAGAAAAATGAAATACTTGATATCTTTTATAATGGACTAACCGATGCTTCCAGAGATTACCTGGATAGTTGTACTGGTTCTGTTTTCAAGGAAAGGACACCGGATGAAGCTGAAATTCTATTGAATAATATGTTGACAAATGAAAATAATTGGACACCTCCGGAGCCAATTCCTGAGCCTATTCCTAAACCAACTCTGAAGAAAAGGGGTATTCTATTTCTCAGTCCTGAAGATATGCAAGAGGCAAAGAAATCTATGAAAGAAAAATGTATTAAAGCTGAAGATGTTAAGAATTTATCTCCTATTGAAGAAATACATGGTCTTAATTTACCGCTTGTTGAAGAAACATATGATCTTGATCCAGCACCTATTGAAGAAACTCATGGTCTTGATAACCCGACACAGGTAGTAAAGGTAAATTCTCTCTATAGATATGATAAAGCTGAAATCCCATTTACTAAGTTTGCTAGCCCATGCTTAGATGAGTTTGATAAATTTATGGCTAAGCAAGAAGAATTTAATGCTTATTTTGGTAGACAATTGAAATGCAATTCAAATATGCTTGAACACTTGGGTGATTATATGGCTAATGTCAAAGGTGAACTTAAATTTATTAGTAACATGCTTCTATGGTTACCACTCAAGTAGAACAAGTACTTAAAGCTCAAAATGATTTGCTCAATGAATTGAATAGTAAAAATAATGATAATGCTGTTAGAGTGGCTACTAGAACTGGTAGAATGACTCAGGAACCTTTGTATCATGAAGGCCACCCTAAGAGAATTGAGCAAGATTCTCAGAGAAATAATATAGATGCACCTAGTCCTTCTAAAAGGAAGAAAAAGAAAAATGATAGGACTTTGCATGCTTCTAGTAAACCTATCACTGAAACACCTGAGAATCCAAATGATATTTCTATCTTTGATGCTGAAACACAATTTGGTAATGAACCTGAAACTAGTAATAATGTTAATGATAATGCTCAACCTAGTAATGATAATGATGTAGAAATTGAACCTGCTGTTGATCTTGATAACCCACAATCAAAGAATCAACGTTATGATAAGAAAGACTTTGTTGCTAGGAAACACGGTAAGGAAAGAGAGCCTTGGGTTCAGAAACCCATGCATTTTCCTCCCAAACCATCCAAGAAAAGGGATGATGAGGATTTTGAGCGCTTTGCTGAAATGATTAGACCTATCTTTTTGCATATGCGATTAACTGATATGCTTAAAATGAATCCTTATGCTAAGTATATGAAAGACATTGTTACTAATAAAAGAAAGATACCGGAAGCTGAAATTTCCACCATGCTTGCTAATTATACTTTTAAGGGTGGAATACCAAAGAAACTTGGAGATCCAGGAGTACCCACTATACCATGCTCTATTAAAGGAAACTATGTTAAAACTGCTTTATGTGATCTTGGAGCCGGTGTTAGTGTTATGCCTCTCTCTTTATATCGTAGACTTGATTTGAATAAGTTGACACCTACTGAAATATCTTTGCAAATGGCTGATAAATCAACTGCTATACCTGTCGGTATTTGTGAGGGTGTGCTCGTTGTAGTTGCAAACGTTACTATTTTAATGGACTTTGTTATTCTTGATATTCCCGAGGACGATAGTATGTCTATTATTCTTGGAAGACCATTTTTGAATAGTGCAGGGGCTGTTATTGATTGCACTAAAGGCAATGTCACTTTTCATGTTAATGGTAATGAGCATATGGTACACTTTCCGAGGAAACAACCTCAAGTCCACAGTATCAATTCTATTGGAAAAATTCCATCGATTATATTAGGAGGTTTTGAATTTCCTCTTCCTACTGTCAAGAAGAAATATGATATTCTTATTATTGGGGATGTGCATATCCCCGATGAGGTAACATGGTGTTATTCGAAATTTCTCCGGTTCCATGTTATTCAGAATGAGTTCTTTTACAAGACTTGATCAACCTTGTTAGTGGATTCCTTTTGATGATCATGAGATGGATGAAACTAGAAAGCACAACCTTCTATACCCCACTTTTACTTTCTGTTATTTATATTAAATAAAATAAAAATAATTTTTTTTCTGTCTGTTATCTGATTATCCGTGCAATATAAAAATACCCCGAAAATAAAAGTTCTCCAAATGCCCTAAAATTTAAATATGATTTTTTCTAGAATATTTGAGAATATTTGGCACTGAGAACACACCAGGGGGGTCAACCACCTGCCCACGAGGGTGGAGGGCGTGCCCCCCTGCCTCGTGGGCCCATGGTGGCCCTCCTGCACTTATCCTTTCACCCACACACTTCTTCTTCCTCCCACAAACATGAATATCCAGCTCAAACCCGAGTCCAAGCTCGTTTTGCTGCCATTTTCGATCTCCTTGCTCAAAGCACCTCTCACAAAACTGCTTGGGGAGATTGTTCCTTGGTATGTGACTCCTCCATTGGTCCAATTAGTTTTTGTTCTAGTGCTTTATTCATTGCAAATTTTTGCTGCTTAGGTGACCCTGTTCTTGAGCTTACATGTCAAATTTATATGGTTCCAATTAGTTTTGATGCATGATATAGGCCCTAGGCACTTGCAGGAGTAGTTTCTATCAATATTATTGAGTTTGGTTTACTTTTATTTTGAAGTTACTAAAAATTTCAGAGTTTTTCAAAAAATGATGAGGAGACTTTTGAGGGGCTCATCGAGCGAAAGCTCGAAGGAAAAGGCACCAAAGCCTAAGTATAATCTACCTTGCACCATGGAGGTTCGGGCGTGTGAATGGCCTTCCGATGATTTCTTGAGAGCAGCCGGTATTTATGAAGATTTTCATGAATTGGCTAAGAATGCAGGCCTCACCACTTTCCCCCACGACCAATGCGATCAGTATCTCTTACTCACAAATACCTTTGTGCAAAACTTTCATTTCCATTCTAGGAGCTCACCACCTACGGTGGAGTTTCATTTATATGATGAGCATAAGGAGATGTCACTTTATGATTTTTGTCGGGTTTGTTTAGTCCCTTTTGAGGGAAAGACAGAAGAACCACATCGCGATGATGTGGAGGGGTTTATTGATACTATCACTGTAGGGGAAACAAGGAAGGTTTCCGATGCACGAATCACTAGCATACATTTTCCTGCTTTACGTTACTTTGCATTATTTGCTAGTCGTTGTTTAATTGGTCGCGGAAACTGTGGAAACCTTAGTATCCCTGATATTATTATTTTGCTCCATGGTTTATACGGTGATAACTCTGTTAGTATGGGCGGTATTATTGCCAAACGGTTAAGTCTGAACCGTACCAAGGGCCCCATATTTGGAGGCATCTATGCTTCACGCCTAGCTGCACATTTTAACATACCTATTAGGCATTATGAGAAGGAAGAAAAGGTGTTGCCTCGTGTTTATCTAGATTATAAAAGTATGGTGGCACATGATTTTATTGTTAAGAATAGGGAAGGAGAGCTTAAATACCAATTGTTCTTTAATAAACATCATCCTGAGACTATTACCCTGCCTGCTCCTTCTTTGTTTGATTTATCTGTAGGCCAGTACCTGGTTCCGTTAAAGGCTATTCACGCCTATCGGAACCCTGCACCAGCCATGGAGCCAGAGCCGGAAGCAAAAGTTGATCCTCCACGACAGTCTAATTATCAGTGGGATCCGGAGATGATTGTCGACCAGTGGCAATCAGAGTCTTCCTCTTCTTCATCTCAGTACGACCGCAACTACTATTATGGATATCCGCCAGGCCAGCTGTGGCCAAAGACCAACTTAGGCCAAAAGCCTAAGCTTGCGAGAGTACGTATTTCCCACCGACATTACATTTATGTTCACACACTCATTGCTAGATGTCGGTGCTCATACTTTTTCATTGTATCATCCATGCTAGTTTATATTCCTTTTTATGCTTTCTTCTTGTGTGTTTAATAAACCTTAAGAAAAACCAAAAAAAATTAGTTGTAGCTTTTAGTTAGTTTACTTTCCATGCTTGTAGTAGTAATTAAAAAGAAAATCAAAAAATATTTACTGTTCTTCTTTTGCTTGTTGGGAGTTTTCCCGTGTAAATAGTTTTATTTCTTTTCTTTTCTTTGGGGGTCGATAGGAGAAGACCATAATTAAATTGTTGAAGTGGCTCTTATATACATTATTGTTGATCTGACAAAAGAGCCCATATTGCCTTGTCTTCTCCTGTTCATTGAATGCTTGCAGATTCTAGCTTAGTCCAATGCACGTGCACTATTATTATTATTCACACTATTCGGTCGTGCAAGTGAAAGGCAATTATGACGATATATGATGGACTGACTGAGATGAGAAAAGCTGTATTGAACTCGACCTCTTTTGTTTTTGTAAATATGATTAGTTCATCATTCCTGATTCAGCCTATTATGAATAAACATGTATGCAATGACAACTAGAGATCATAGTTTCTTGTGCCATGCTTGATTAGCTATGAGTTATAATGGTTTACCTTGCGTGCCAACATGCTATTGAAATGGTTATTATGTGGTATGATAGGGTGGTATCCTCCTCTGAATGATTTAAGTGACTTGACTTGTACCATGTTCATGCATGTAGTTGAAACAAAATCAACATAGCCTTCATGATATTTATGTTCATGGTGGATTATATCCTACTCATGCTTGCATTCGGTGTTGATTAATTTTAATGCATGTTCATGACTGTTGTCGCTCTCTAGCTGGTCACTTCCCAGTCTTTTGCTAGCCTTCACTTGTACTAAGCGGGAATACTGCTTGTGCATTCAATCCCTTAAACCCCAAAGTTATTCCACATGAGTCCACTATACCTACCTATATACGGTATCTACCTGCCGTTCCAAGTAAATTTTTATGTGCCAAACTCTAAACCTTCAAATAAATATCCTGTTTTGTATGCTCGAATAGCTCATGTATCAACTAGGGCTGTCTATATCTTCCATGTTAGGCGGGTTATTCTCAAGAGGAGTGGACTCCGCTCCTCACTCACGAGATAAATGGCTGGTCACCGGGATGCCCAGTCCCATGCTTTATGCAAACTAAATCAAATTAATTGCAAACAAAACTCCCCCTGGGACTCTTGTTAGTTGGAGGCACTCGTTGTTTTGAGCAAGCCATGGATTGATGCTTGTTGGTGGAAGGGGGAGTATAAACTTTACCATTCTGTTTGGGAACCGCCTATAATGTGTGTAGCATGGAAGATATCGCCATCTCTTGGTTGTTATGTTGACAATGAAAGTATACCGCTCAAAATATTATTCACCTCTGTTTCAAAACCGAGCTCTGGCACCTCTACAAATCCCTGCTTCCCTCTGCGAAGGGCCTATCTATTTACTTTTATGCCGAGTCATCATCTTCTTATTAAAAAGCACCAGTTGGAGAGCACCACTATCATCTGCATTCATTACTGTTAGTTTACATTGAGTATGACTTGACTGGATCTCTTTTACCATGAATTACAATGTCTAGTCAGTCCTTGGTCTTTAAAGGTGCTCTGCATTTATGTTTTGCGGTCTCAGAAAGGGCTAGCGAGATACCATCTTGTTATATCATATTATGATTATTTTGAGAAAGTGTTGTCATCCGAGATTTATTATTATTGCTCGCTAGTTGATTATGCCATTGATATGAGTAAACTTGAGACCTAAGCATTATTGTGAATGTGGTTAGTTATAATCTTTGTTGAAAACTTGAATGCTGGCTTTACATATTTACAACAACAAGAGCAAACAGAGTTTGTAGAAGTTTTTCTTTATCACTTTCAGTTTGTCAACTGAATTGCTTGAGGACAAGCAAAGGTTTAAGCTTGGGGGAGTTGATATGTCTCCAACGTATCTACTTTTCCAAACACTTTTGCCCTTGTTTTGGACTCTAACTTGCATGATTTGAATGGAACTAACCCGGACTGACACTGTTTTCAGTAGAATTACCATGGTGTTATTTATGTGCAGAAACAAACGTTCTCGGAATGACCTGAAACTTCACGGAGCAACTTTTTGGAAAATATAAAAAATACCTGCAAAAGATGAAGGCTAGGGGGGCCACCACCTCTCCACGAGGGTGGGGGCGCGCCTGCCCCCCTAGGGCGCGCCCCCTACCTCGTGGGCCCCCTGGTGCCTCTCCGACTCCAACTCCAACTCTATATATTGCGTTTCGGGGAGAAAAAATTAGAGAGAAGAATTCATCGCGTTTTACGATACAGAGCCGCCGCCAACCCTAAAACCTCTCGGGAGGGCTGATCTGGAGTCCGTTTCGGGGCTCCGGAGAGGGGAATCCGTCGCCATCGTCATCATCAACCATCCTCCATCAGCAATTTCATGATGCTCACCACCGTGCGTGAGTAATTCCATCGTAGGCTTGCTCGACGGTGATGGGTTGGATAGGATCTATCATGTAATCGAGTTAGTTTTGTTAGGGTTTTATCCCTAGTGTCCACTATGTTTTGAGATTAATGTTGCTATGACTTTGCTATGCTTAATGCTTATCACTAGGGCCCGAGTGCCATGATTTTAGATCTGAACCTATTATGTTTTCATCAATATATGAGTGTTCTTGATCCTATCTTGCAAGTCTATAGTCACCTATTATGTGTTATGATCCGTTAACCTTGAAGTGACAATAATCGGGATACTTACCGGTGATGACCGTAGTTTGAGGAGTTCATATATTCACTATGTGTTAATGCTTTGTTCCGGTACTCTATTAAAAGGAGGCCTCAATATCCCTTAGTTTCCGTAAGGACCCCGCTGCCACGGGAGGGTAGGACAAAAGATGTCATGCAAGTTCTTTTCCATAAGCACGTATGACTATATTCGGCATACATGCCTACATTATATCAATGAACTGGAGCTAGTTCTGTATCACCCTAGGTTATGACTGTTACATGATGAACCGCATCCGGCATAATTCTCTATCACCGATCCATTGCCTATGAGCTTTCCATATATTGTTCTTCGCTTATTTACTTTTCCGTTGCTATTGCTATCATCACTACAAAATACCAAAAACATTACTTTTACTACTATTACCTTTTGCTACCGTTACCACTACTATCATATTACTTTGCTACTAAATACATTGCTGCAGATATTAAGTTTCCAGGTGTGGTTGAATTGACAACTCAGCTGCTAATACTTGAGAGTATTCTTTGGCTCCCCTTGTGTCGAATCAATAAATTTGGGTTGAATACTTTACCCTCGAAAACTATTGCGATCCCCTATACTTGTGGGTTATCATTTGCAGATATCCACGAGCCAGTCGTCGGCATCTGTGGCCTCGACACAGTTGCTGAAGGACTTCGGCTGGTTTCCGAGGAACTGGTTGAGGGTAGCAAAATGAGGCTGATTGTTGCCTTGGCCTTGATTTCCTTGGTTGCCTTGCCCTTGGGTGCGCTCTTGCAAGAGCTGCAAAAGCATCTGAGTGTTGGTGTTGGTGGCTGCCGCGACAGCTTGCCATGCCTCCGGAGGTGGAGGTGGTGACGGTGGTGGCATAGGGTCCGGATTCTGACGTGTTGGAGGAGCCATCTTGAAGAGGTTGACATCCATTAGCATCTTGACAGCACATATATTCAAGTTGAATCAATGGATCGAAATTGCAACATATAGCCTTAACATTCGAACAAGAATGAACGCATGAATTCCAAAGTAAATCAGCACACGTCCATAAATTGAGAAGCCACTTAGATAAAGGTAGAAGAATAAAACAACAAGGTATAGATATGAAAAAATAAGTGGTAAGGATTACCCAATCACAAACCAAATATCCGCGGGAAGAAATACTAGAGCTACTTGAATTCCCACCTATAAAAGTCCCGAAACTTTCTGGTTACGCAATCAGTTGTTGGGGATACAGGGGAAGCATAATATCTCACCCAAAACTAGCAAATCCTACATCCAACTGTATCCATCCTTCAACACATAACCAAGAAACCTTCGGAAATCATTTACCTCAACCTTCGAAAAGCATCCGTTATACGAGTTATGGCAATACTCCCGAACTCCCGCCCCAGTACTGGGTGGCATCGAGGTTATCTCACCAACAACTGCATAAAGGAGATTTTCGATGTCGGCAAACTCAGGTATTCCAGAACTGCAACGATAAAATTATGACGACAACACCTCAGAGCTCAACTCCCCGGGAGACTGCCACAACCCCTAAATGTCAGGAGGCACCAAGAACAATTTTCTCGTCACAAAACCATCGGAACGATTCCAAGATACCCGCGTGAACCTAATTTTTTTAGTGAAATTTGAGGAGAGAAGAGTCAAAACTCTACGTCAGGAGGCCTCACCAGAGCAACGAAGGGACTGATGAGTAAAAAGAATCCTACTCTCCGATATATATAATCCTAAGACTCAAAACATTTTCTTCTAGACTCAACAACGTCAGCGATTCGATCAAGCAGGGGGCTCCAAAGTCGGGGAAGGCTCTGATACCAACTTGTAACACCCACGATGCGGCTATATCTCCCACGTGTCGGGGCATGACTTAGAGGCATATCCGCATGGTAGCCATGTTGCAAGAGGGGTAATCTTTACACATCCCATGTTCTGAGTAAGAAAGGGATAAAGAGTTGGCTTACAATCACCACTTCACACAATGCATCAATAAATCATACATCATCCAGAATACAATCAAGGTCCGACTACGGAACCAAAATAAAGAAAGACAAACCCAAATGCTAGATCCCCGATCGCCCCAACTGGGCTCCACTACTGATCATCCGGAAAAGAAACATAGTAACGGCCCGAATCCTCGTCTAACTCCCACTTGAGTTCGGTAGCGTCCCCTGCACTGGCATCATCGACACCTGCATTTGTTTGGAAGTATCTGTGAGTCATGGGGACTCAGCAATCTCACACACTCGCGATCAAAACTATTTAAGCTTAAGGGTAGGAAAGGGTAGTGAGGTGGAGCTACAGCAAGCACTAGCATATATGGTGACTAACTTACGCAAAAGAGAGCGAGAAGAGAAGCAAAGCATAGTCGATAAGCTAATAACGATCAAGAAGTGATCCTGAAAACTACTTACGTTCAAGCATAACACGAGACCATGTTCGCTTCCCGGGCTCCGCCGAAAAGAGACCATCACGGCTACACACGTGGTTGATCCATTTTAATTAAGTTAAGTGTCAAGTTTTCTACAACCGGACATTAACAAATTCCTATCTGCCCATAACCGCGAGCACGGCTTTCAAAAGTTCAAAACCCTGCAGGGGTGTCCCAACTTAGCCCATCACAAGCTCTCATGATCAACGAAGGATATTCCTTTTCCCAGGACGACCCGATCAGACTCGGAATCCCGGTTATATGACATTTCGACAATGGTAAAAACAAGACCAGCAAAGCCACCCGAAGTGCCGACAAATCCTGATAGGAGTTGCACGTATCTCATTCTCAGGGCACACCAGATGGGCAACACGTCGGATTGGCATAGACCCTGGTTGCCCAGGGGGCGCCGGATATCGCCCAGTTTGGACCAACACTCAGAGGAGCACTGGCCCGGGGGTTTAAAAATAAAGATGATGTAACACCCCCAGTGTCATGCTACAATAATCCGTCATCATGATGCTAAGCTACTGAGATTTGCAATAATAATCATGTTGGGATAATATCTCTTTTCAAATTCCTTCTTTGAATTCCATTCAAAGTCAAAGTGCAAAATGAAGTTGATCAAAACTTGTTGGAAAAATGTTCACCTTTTAGCAAATAATCCAAAACTATTTGTTGTTAAGGAACACAACATCATCATCAACTCTAAATGGGCCTAATGCTTTTAATAGAGCCAAAACAGCCTATTAAAATGCCCTTTTCTTTTGTGAAAAATCCAAAACAATTCAAACTCCTCCCAAACTTTTTGTGGCAGGTGCCAAATATTGTAATGTATTTATTTGGCAAAGTCCCACATTTTACAGAACTCCTTTTGGCAGCTCAAATAATGCATAGCATTTTTCTGTAAAAAGAAAATAGAAAAGGCCACTGTGCACTGGCCTAAGTGCACAATGCCTAGAGCCCAGCCCACCACGGCCTCCTCCTCCCCCCCATTCTCTGCTCAAGCGACCGAGGCGCACCCACCATCGCCGCAGAGCCAGCTCGCCGGCAGCGCTACTGTGTGGATAAGGCCTCCAACGAGCCCCCCCCGATATCCCCCCACCTACCTCCACCCACTCCCCACTCCATCTCGGCCGCTCTCTCTCTGCTCACCCCTTGCCCGAGCGAGGTCGCCGCCGAAACCTTGCCGTAGGCGTGGCCCCGACCACCGTTCGCCGAGTCCCCGAGCTCCCTCTACGTCGTCCTCGTCGACCCCACGCTTCAGGACGAGCTGGAGTACCCTACAGCGGCCGGGTCGAGCTTTTCCCCAACCTCAGTCGCCGCAGTCTGTCGCGATCGATTCCGCCTCCCCTCTGTGCTCCCGTTCACCCGAGGGCCTCCGTGTGCCGCGCCGTAAGCCTCCGCACCCTCCTCCTTCCTATGGTTCCTCCTCATGCACCGTAGATGGCTTGCGGTGCCTCCGTTGACATTGCCGCATGCGTCCTCGTCCGCGAGCTCGTTGCGCTCACCCCGTCCATCTCCGAGCCAAGCCGTGGCCTCCGTCGAGTTGCTGGAGGTCCGTAGAGCCAACTAGCGCCGTTTTTTAGCTAGAACGCAGCCCGTAGCGTGGTTTTCGGAGATGCCCATATTCCGGCGCCGCCCGCGATCGTCGTTGAGCTCCACTCCGGCGGGACGATCTACTCGTTCGAACGCCACCGAAAACACGCGGAATGGTGCACAGTGCAGGAAATCCGAGCAACTCCGGTGAACTTCCGCCGCGGGAATGGTCGCCGGCGTGATTCCGGTGCCGTCACCGACGTGCCACCCGCGTGGCACCGCCTGGACCACTGACTGGTGGGCCCAGGTGCCACTCATTGACCAGTTGACCGAGGTCAACGCTGACTGGGCCGGCTTCTGTCACAGACATGTGGGCCCCCACTCTGATAATTAGTTTAATAAACATTTTTTTAAAACAAGTAACTATACTAGCCAAAACACTGACTGACATATGGGGCCCACACCCCTAATTTGCTTAGTTAGATTAGTTTAGTCCACTGTTAAGCTAACAGAGGCTGACATGTGGGTCTCGCTGGACCCATGGGTCAGGTTTGACCTGGTCAACCGACCTGTGTTGACTGCTGACATCACCCACACGTCATGTTGAAGTCATGTCCCTTTTCTGTTAATTCTATTAATTTAAATAATTTTAGAAAACTATTAAAACTTTAGAAAATCACAGAAAATAAAGCGTAGCTCGGTTGGAAAAACTTTATACATGAAAGTTGCTCAGAAAAATCTAACGAATCCGAATACGCGGTCCATTCACCTGTCACATGCTCCTAGCATGCTGAACATGGAACCGTCCCCTCTCTTTCATCTGTCGGAATTCGTCTAATGCCGGGGATTCATCCTCGGATGTTTATCCCATCCGTCTGCAAACGTGTAGTACTACGTAAGGACAACCCTAGCTCTGCATATCGTCATGTAATGCTTAGTGATGCATCTATTTGCTCTGTATTTGCTGTTTCTTCCCCCTCTTCTCTCCGATAGCCCCCGAGACCGCTGCTGATGCTCCTATGATCGACTACGTCGACGACGACGCTTCTTCTTTTTCAGCAGAGCTTCCAGGCAAGCAAACCCCCCTTGAGCATTCCGATATTGCCCATTTCTTTCCCTCTCATGCTTGCATTAGAACCGCTACTGCTTTCTGTATGATCCTACTCTGATGCATAGCCTGTTTTTGTTACCTGCTTATTGTTAACCTACCTGCTTATCCTAAACTGCTTAGTATAGGTTGGTTAGTGATCCATCAGTGACCCCCACCTTGTCCCAGTTGCCTCGCTTTACGTTCGATGACTCGATCAACGTGATCAACGTCCCAGCCCCGACACCACACATCACCCCCCTAGTTGTACGGCTCTACAGAGTTACCATCGAGTGCCGAGGGTGGAACCTCTTACATCACTCCTGATGAGATCTTTGTAGTGTAGCTATACGGTCGAGGTCATCGAGGGTGATTTCCTCCTTAACCACTTCCGTTACGGCTCTGTCGTGCAACCCCTCAAGTGTGAACCTCGAGGGTGGATCCTCTTACGTTCACCTTGATGATAACATCGAGTGGATTTCACTAGGGGTGATTCCTCGGGTTTTCTCCTTGGTGTTAGACACACAGTTATTCTGGTTACTATGACTTTACACTGAACCATGTTACTAAAGACGGGTCGGCCCTGAGGGGTACCCGTGCGAGCTTAATTGCGAGTGATGTGGAGTCGGGTTGACCTGGAAGGTGCCCGTGAGATACTTACGAGGCGTGGCCGGGCATTCTTAGCCCTTGCCGCAAGTACTCGAGACGGGGCGACGGGGTCACATCTTTCGTGAGTCTCTGCTTGTTACCGCGTGCTCCTAATCCACTACGATTTGGATATTTGATCCGAGGGGCCTCTGGCCTGATAGCACTAACCATCACATGGGCATTGTATGGGCGTTTTGCGTTGTATACATCAGCCGAAGTTTAATAGATGTCAGCGACTGAGCGGAGTGCGCCGGGTTGGACTGCGTAAGCACCTGCCTTTTTGAAGGAGGTAGCTAGGTCTGCTCACCGGCCGCCCACGCAACGTGCAGGAGTTCCTGGGGCGATGGCCCATGACCCTTGGGGCATAGGTTTAGTTCGGCGTGCTGACCTCTCTATTAAGCCTAGGTCGGGTTGCGGCGTATTGTTTGGCCGAGGACGGGCATGGCCCAGGAAAGTGTGTCCGGCCAGAGTTAATCGAGCGTGGTCGGTAAGTTGGTGCACCCCTGCAGGGAAGAAAACATCTAGCGATAGCGTGTCCTACGGTAACAGACACTTAGAGTTGTATCCCGATCGATACAACTAGAACTGGATACTTGTGATGAGAGATGAGTTGTGAATGAGAAATGGATAGTATGGCTCTGGGATTGCTTTCTCGCAGGGAATCGAGAAAGGATCTGTGGCCGAGGTTGATAACACTACTACTACTTTACATTAGGTTGATATGTACTCTTCTATATGCTACAAGATGCATGAAGATGCTTGAAGATGCTAGTCTTCGATATGCTAGGCTTTCCCCTTCTTTCTGGCATTCTGCAGTTTAGTCCATAGATACAGCCCATTTTCCTTTGATACAGATGCATACTTAGTTTAGATCTGATGTAAGTCTTGCGAGTACCTTGGATGAGTACTCACGGCTGCTTTGCTACCTCTTTTCCCCCATACCCGTTTGTTGCGACCAGATGACGGATCCCAGGAGCCAGATGACACCACTGATGACTACTGCTACCCCGAGGGTGCCTACTACTATGTGACGACCGCTGACGACTTGGAGTAGTTAGGAGGCTCCCAAGCAGGAGGCCTTGCATGTTCGATCGTTGTTGCTTTTGTGCTAGCCTTCTTAAGGCAGACTTGTTTAACTTATGTCTGTACTCAGATATTGTTGCTTCCGCTGACTCTTGTGTATTCGAGCCCTCGAGGCCGCTGGCTTGTAATATAAAGCTTGTATTATTTTATTTTGTGTCTAGAGTTGTGTTGTGATATCTTCCCGTGAGTCCTTGATCTTGGTCGTACACATTTGCGTGTATGATTAGTGTACGATTGAATCGAGGGCGTCACAAGTTGGTATCAGAGCCGACTGCCTGTAGGATCCCCCTTTCCAACTCCTGGGCCGAAGTTGAGTCTAGTCGCTGAAAAACCTGATTTATTAACATGGCTGTGTGTCTTACGGGCCCACGTCGCCATTGGGTGGTATTAGGATCCTTTATTCCTCGTCTATACTCTGGGAATCTGATCTCCCTTCTATTCGGGTTAAATGATTTTGTTAACTCTAGCTCTAGGTTCTCGTAAATACTTTCTCCCGGAGAGCCCCCTTATTTCATATGATCGCCTGCTGCATCAGAAGATTCCGAAGATAATCTACAATATTCTCTCGAGACTTTGTGCCTGTTGCCTTTGCAATTCCCTACCAGTGAAATGTCCTTATGGATAACTACACACACTTGCCAATCTTACATTCTATCCCATTGATCTTGTTATTACAAGATGACCTGAACTGCTCTCCTTTTTCCGAGAATCCTTGAGCTTACTGCCTTGCAGTTCCTTGTCATATGAATACCCCTACGGATAACTTTGTGCACCTATCGAGTATCCGCTCATCCTCAGTTGATTCTTGTGCTTCACAAAAGTCTTCATAATACCATTCGTTCTTGTGAAAATCCTCAACAGCCAATTGTTCTTGAATTTCTTGCTTGCTTGCATTATGGTTAATACCATAAGTCTAGTAATCTTATTGTCAGCCTTTGTCATTATCATTTTGAGTCCGTTGATACAATATGTTGCGAATGCTCGCAAACCTCAAACAAATCCTAGAATTCATCCTTCCAGCTTAGACGTCATTTTAACATGTGCTGAATCTCGATCAATCAAATCGCCATCGATTGTACCCCTAAGGCTATTCTACCTATCCATCCCTAATTAGAGCATTGCTTCTGATCCCTTGTCTTGGAATTCATAATTCCTTTGCAATTGAGCTTTGAGTTAGTCAGTTGTTTCTATAATCTGATCTCCTTGCATTCTTTCTTCCTCTGGTTGAATATTGATGCTCACATCAGATCCCTTGTGGACCACCAGACCCCTTTTTTGGATTTTATCTGACAACGTTCTTCATATTCAATAAGCTTGTGAGCCTTTCCTCAGATACATAATGCTTTTGGTAAATTGTATCCTCCGCTTTCTCAAGCATGCTCTACTACCGAGCTTGTGTCACTTATTCTCGAAATTTATGATATATGTTTCTAAGATGCCCCGATGGGTTGAACCTATGCCTTCCCTAGTCTGTGTGAACTCGAAAGTTATGCGGGTTATACTCTACTGGCTTTTCGTCAGATAAAATTTCAATACTACAACTTCATCAAGAGCGAGAAGTAAAATGAAAGGTTATGCATTGTAGAAGTGGGAGTCGACCCTGAACCTTTGTGTTCATGCCCACGGACACGGTGTGGAACTTATCATGAAAGCTTCTTGCAAGGATATTTAATCATTTGAATAATTCTTCCAGTATCGTGAATTGGATCCCTTGTAGTTATGGTCCCGACCATATTTCCTCCTTGATCCCATTTACGGGGTAAGTTAGAATTACTTATCCTCTGCAAATCATTTTTCCCCGTCCAACCTCTACTCCGATTTACCTTCTGACATTACACCTAGTACTGGATACTAGGAAGCTTTATATCCCATCACATCATTCCTAGCCTGATCGGCTATATTGTTATCGTGTCAACTTTTAACTGGGCTACCTGGTCCTTATGCCCGGAGCAACTTCCGATGATGAGCCAAGCTTACATCGATCCTCTTCTTATCATTTCGCCTTGAACAGCAAGCTTAATTTCGAGTTTGTGTCGTACCCATGGTTCCAATAACCTTTCGCTTCATAATTCCTTTTACTGGATGTCATCGGCGATCGATTACCTCTTCATGAAATATCTCGACAAATGTGTCGTGATCATCATCAACATTCTGAGCTTTTCCAGGATATCAATTGAATTCATGGCTAGAAATACCATCCTTGCCTCTCGATGACTTGTGTCAGCATCAACAACATTCTTGTCTTCCCCCCAACACAACCTTGATCATATTAATTTTGGGAATACATCCTTTTTGACATTTCGATGGATTGCTATTGAGCCCGTCGGCCACACCCTCATCTTTTCCCTGCTAAAATTGTATGACTTATTTTCTAAGTTGTTTCCGATGGATCCTTGGTGTATCCAAAGTTTGACCTTTGCTTGAAACCATGTCAATGCTATCTCGAAGCATGTCTGTGGTAATCCGATCTCCAATAAGAACATTTGAAGCATGGTACTAAATTTTCTTTATTAATTATCCAAACACTGTTGTATGGGTAATGTCATGAAATTTCTTTCCCTTTACCTAATTGGTTATCTACTTACTATCCTGTGATGGATATCATCCTCTACTTGCCCTTGGGAAGGATATACTCCTGATAATTGTGTTTAAACACATTTTCCTTTCCATTGTTCTGATTAATATACTAATCACATTTTCCTTTCCATTCTTTTGTTTAACATTTCCGGTAAACTAACTTATCTCAGTAGAGATAATTTCCTGCTTATGTAAGCACCTCAATGTACAACTCTGTCAGTAAAGACCCTGTTACTATTGTTGATGACATTCTGGTAGCCACCGATGGATGAGAACTTTGCCTAACGGCCCGCCTCGTTCAACGAGCAGGAAAATGGTTCTCTTCGTCCCTCGCCCTTGGTACCAACGTTGTTGCCGACTTAACTAAGAGGCTACCCTCTGACATGCCTTGCTATCATGACTGGGCAAGATGCCATCGCTCCTTCTATTTTAACCCACACGGTGGGCCCATAACCCACAGTTCCACAGGATCGAAACCTGACCCTCATGTATATCCTTTATTCCGAAGTATCATTGCTCTTGGCTTTGTGTGTTGTCACGAGCCACTGTCCGAGAGATGATCTATTCCCGATGCTCTGAACCCCCTTCTCACACTCTGTTCAGGTATTGATCGTTTGTCCATTCACTTGAAACTTCCTATTGAACCTTCTTATTTTGCTCTCGATGATTTCTTAAGTTTCAACTCGAGAGACACTTCTGCCACATTTCCCTGAATTTTTCACTAGATAATTAACCCTATAAGGGCCAGTTCTCCCGAAGTTACTCTTTGCTTCCGCACTTAAATCTCGGGACGAGATTTCTTAGAGTGGAGGAGATTTGTAACACCCCAGTGTCATGCTACAGTAATCCATCATGATGATGCTAAGCTATTGAGATTTGCAATAATAATCATGTTGGGATAATATCTCTTTTCAAATTCCTTCTTTGAATTCCATTCAAAGTCAAAGTGCAAAATGAAGTTGATCAAAACTTGTTGGAAAAATGTTCACCTTTTAGCAAATAATCCAAAACTATTTGTTGTTAAGGAACAAAACATCATCATCAACTCTAAATGGGCCTAATGCTTTTAATAGAGCCAAAACAGCCTATTAAAATGCCCTTTTCTTTTGTGAAAAATCCAAAACAATTCAAACTCCTCCCAAACTTTTTGTGGCAGGTGCCAAATATTGTAATGTATTTATTTGGCCAACTCCACATTTTACAGAACTCCTTTTGGCAGCTCAAATAATGCATAGCAATTTTCTGTAAAAAGAAAATCGAAAAGGCCACTGTGCACTGGCCTAAGTGCACAGTGCCTAGAGCCCAGCCCACCATGGCCTCCTCCTTCTTCCCCCCATTATCTGCTCAAGCGACCTAGGCGCACCCACCGTCGCCGCCGAGCCAGCTCGCCGGCAGTGCTACTGGGTGGATAAGGCCTCCACCGAGCCCCCCCAGATATCCCCCACCTACCTCCACCCACTCCCCACTCCATCTCGGCCACTCTCTCTCTGCTCACCCCTTGCCCGAGCGAGGTCGCCGCCGAAGCCTCACCGTAGGTGTGGCCCCGACCACCGTTCGCCGAGTCCCCGAGCTCCCTCTACGTCGTCCTCGTTGACCCCATGCTTCAGGACGAGCTGGAGTACCCTGCAGCGGCCGGGTCGAGCTTTTCCCCAACCTCGGTCGCCGCCGTCTGCCGCGATCGATTCCGCCTCCCCTCTGTGCTCCCGTTCACCCGAGGGCCTCCGTGTGCCACGCCGTAAGCTTCCGCACCCTCCTCCTTCCTCTGGTTCCTCCTCATGCACCGTAGATGGCTTGCGGTGCCTCCGTCGCCATTGCCGCATGCGGCCTCGTCTGCGAGCTCATTGCACTCACCTCGTCCATCTCCGAGCCAAGCCGTGGCCTCCGTCGAATTGCTGGAGGTTCATAGAGCCCGCTAGCGCCATTTGTTAGCTAGAACGCAGCCCGTAGCGTGGTTTTCGGAGATGCCTGTATTCCGGCGCCGCCCGCGGTCGTTGTTGAGCTCCACTCCGGCCACCCCCGCACCGAGGATCACTCTAGATCGACGCAGGACGATCTACTCGTTTGAACGCCACCGAAAACGCGTGGAATGGTGCACTGTGCGGGAAGTCCAAGCAACTCCGGCGAACTTCCGCCGCGGGAATGGTCGCCGGTGTGATTCCGGTGATGTCACCGACGTGGCACCCGCGTGGCACCTCCTGGGCCACTGACTGGTGGGCCTAGGTGCCCCACTTTGACCAGTTGACCGAGGTCAACATTGACTGGGCCGGCTTCTGTCACAGACATGTGGGCCCCCACTCTGCTAATTAGTTTAATAAACGTTTTTATAAAAACAAGTAACTATACTAGCCTAAACACTCACTGACATATGGGGCCCACACCCCTAATTTGCTTAGTTAGATTAGTTTAATGCACTGTTAAGCTAATAGAGGCTGACATGTGGGTCTCGCTGGACCCACGGGTCAGGTTTGACCTGGTCAGCCGACCCGTGTTGACTGCTGACGTCACCCACACGTCATGCTGAAGTCATGTCCCTTTTCTATTAATTCAATTAATTTAAATAATTTCAAAAAACTGTTAAAACTTTAGAAAATCATAGAAAATAAAGCGTAGTTCGGATGGAAAAACTTTATACATGAAAGTTGCTCAGAAAAATCTAACGAATCCGAATACGCGGTCCATTCACCTGTCACATGCACCTAGCATGCTGAACATGGAACCGTCCCCTCTCTTTCATCTGTCGGAATTCGTCTAACGCCGGGGATTCATCCTCGGATGTTTATCCCCTCTGTCTGCAACGTGTACTACTATGTAAGGACAACCCTAGCTCTGCCTGTCGTCATGTAATGCTTAGTGATGCATCTGTTTGCTCTGTATTTACTGTTTCTTCCCCCTCTTCTCTCCAATAGACCCAGAGACCGCTGCTGATGCCCCTGTGATCAACTACGTCGATGATGACACTTCTTCTTTTTCAGCAGAGCTTCCAGGCAAGCAAACCCCCCTTGAGCATTCCGATATCGCCCATTTCTTTCCCTCTCATGCTTGCATTAGAACTGCTACTGCTTTATGTATGATCCTACTCTGATGCATAGCCTGTTTTTGTTACCTGCTTATTGTTAACTTACCTGCTTATCCTAAAATGCTTAGTATAGGTTGGTTAGTGATCCATCAGTGACCCCCACCTTGTCCCGGTTGCCCTGCTTTATGTTCGATGACTTGATCAACGTGATCGATGTCTCGTCCCCGACACCGCACATCACCCCCCTCGTTGTACGGCTCTGCAGAGTTACCATCGAGTTCTGAGGGTGGAACCTCTTACATCACTCCTGATGAGATCTCTGTAGTGTAGCTATACGGTCGAGGTCATCGAGGGTGATTTCCTCCTTAACCACTTCCGTTACGGCTCTGTCGTGCAACCCCTCAAGTGTGAACCTCGAGGGTGGATCCTCTTACGTTCACCTTGATGATAACATCGAGTGGATTTCACCGAGGGTGATTCCTCGGGTTTTCCCCTTGGTGTTAGACACACAGTTATTATGGTTACTATGACTTTACACTGAACCATGTTACTAAAGAGGGTCGGCCCTGAGGGGTACCCGCGCGAGCTTAATTGCGAGTGATGTGGAGTCGGGTTGACCTGGAAGGTGCCCGCGAGATACTTACGAGGCATGGCCGGGCATTCTTAGCCCTTGCCGCAAGTACTCGAGACGGGGCGACGGGGTCACATCTTTTGTGAGTCTCTGCTTATTACCGCGTGCTCCTAATCCACTACGATTTGGATATTTGATCCGAGGGGACTCTGACCTGATAGCACTAACCATCACGTGGGCATTGTATGGGCGTTCTACGTTGTATACATCAGCCGAAGTCTAATAGATGTCAGCGACTGAGCGGCGCGTGCCGGGTTGGACTGCGTAAGCACCTGCCTTTTTGAAGGAGGTAGCTAGGTCTACTCACCGGCCGCCCACGCAACGTGCAAGAGTTCCCGGGGCGATGGCCCATGACCCCTGGGGCATAGGTTTAGTCCGGCGTGCTGACCTCTCTATTAAGCCTAGGTCGGGTTGCGGTGTATTGTTTGGCCGAGGCCGGGCATGACCTAGGAAAGTGTGTCCGGCCGGATTTAATCGAGCGTGGTCGGTAAGTTGGTGCACCCCTGCAGGGAAGAAAACATCTATCGATAGCCTTTCCTACGGTAACGGACACTTGGAGTTGTATCCCGATCGATACAACTAGAACTGGATACTTGTGATGAGAAATGAGTTGTGAATGAGAAATGGATAGTATGGCTCTGGGATTGCTTTCTCGCAGGGAGTCGAGAAAGGATCTCTGGCCGAGGTTGATAACACTACTACTACTACTTTACATTATGTTGATCTGTACTCTTCTATATGCTGCAAGATGCATGAATATGCTTGAAGATGCTAGTCTTCGATAGGCTAGGCTTTCCTCTTCTTTCTATCATTCTGCAGTTTAGTCCACAGATACAACCCATTTTCCTTTAATACAGATGCATACTTAGTTTAGATCTGATGTAAGTCTTGCGAGTACTTTGGATGAGTACTCACGGCTGCTTTGCTACCTCTTTTCCCCCATACCCGTTTGTTGCGACCAGATGACGGATCCCAGGAGCCAGATGACACCACTGATGACTACTGCAACCCCGAGGGTGCCTACTACTACGTGACGACCGCTGACGACTTGGAGTAGTTAGGAGGCTCCCAGGCAGGAGGCCTTGCCTGTTCGATCGTTGTTGCTTTTGTGCTAGCCTTCTTAAGGCGGACTTGTTTAACTTATGTCTGTACTCAGATATTGTTGCTTATGCTGACTCTTGTGTATTCGAGCTTATGCATTCGATCCCTCGAGGCCCCTGGCATGTAATATAAAGCTTGTATTATTTTATTTTGTGTCTAGAGTTGTGTTGCGATATCTTCTCGTGAGTCCTTGATCTTGATCGTACACATTTGCGTGTATGATTAGTGTATGATTGAATCGAGGGCGTCACAGATGACCCTTGAGTCCGCGGAACCCAAGGGAAAAAGGCTTAGGTGGCAAATGGTAAAACCAAGGTTGGGCCTTGCTGGAGAAGTTTTATTCAAGGCGAACTGTCAAGGGGTTCCCATAACACCCAACCGCGTAAGGAACGCAAAATCAAGGAACATAACACCGGTATGACGGAAACTAGGGCGGCAAGAGTGGAACAAAACACCAGGCATAAGGCCAAGCCTTCCACCCTTTACCAAGTATATAGGTGCATTAAAGTAAACAAGATATAATAATGATATCCTAACAATATCCATGTTCCATCAAGGATCAAACTTCAACTTCACCTACAACTAGCAACGCTATAAGAGGGGCTGAGCAAAGCGGTAACATAGCCAAACAACGGTTTGCTAGAAAAGGTGGGTTAGAGGCTTGACATGGCAATATGGGAGGCATGATATAGCAAGTGGTAGGTATCGCGGCATAGAAATAGAGCGAACAACTAGCAAGCAAAGATAGAAGTGATTTCGAGGGTATGCTCATCTTGCCTGCAATGTTCTCAGAGTTGACGAAAGCTTAATCCTCGTAAGCGTACTCAATAGGTTCCTCGATCACGTACTCGTCTCCCGGCTCTACCCAAAGCAAGAACACAAGCAAAGGAACAACAATCAACCACGGTGCAATGCACAAGCAACATGATGCAAAACATGGCATGACATGTGGGATGTGATATGCAATGTATATGCGTGCTCCGGAAGGAAAAGATTGAACCAGGCATCAACTTGGCAAACCAAGTGTGCCGCTGGAAAGATGAGGTTATTTTGGTCGAAACGGATGCACGGTTTGCAAATGGCAAGCAAAATAAGAATGACACAATTCTGCGATTAACAGCACGATGTCATCTAGAATGCAACAAGAAACTAAGCTGCTGCATCCCAACATAGCAACAAAGCACATGGCAGTGATCTACTCAAGATGCTTGACAAAACATGAACACTGAGCTACGGCTAAATCATACAAGATCAGGTTCAAACAAGCATGGCAAAAGTGCAAAAGATATCAGCATCACAGACTTAGTGAAAATACTAACATGACAGGAATAACATCAGGAAGTCATATTTAGAGCAAGCAAACAACATGCTACAGGAACATATCATAGCAAACAAAGGCATGACTTGAATCTACTCAAATCATATAACAAAAGTACTTTACTGACCATGAGCCAAAAAGCACAGAAGATATGATGGCACCCATGTAAACATAGCAAGTTTTATTAATAGATTCAGACTTAGTAGAAAACAGAGCATGGCATAAACAGAGTTATGAAGGCATCTTTGCGAGCTCAAATCACTCACCACAAAGCCTTGCATAACAAACTAAGCATAGCATCATTAAGAAGACATGTTCATGAAGCTAACTATGGGAAGAGAAAGTTCATAGCATGCATGGATCAACTACAACAACCATGGCAAAATTGATTAACATGTAAATGATCTGCCGGGAACATTTTATAGAAAAAGTAGAGCAAGATTAAGACATGCTAGAGCACTCCATAATTTCAAACAGGGACATGGATGGATATACCATAACCATATGTCCAAATCATGCTTAATGAAGCAACTCAAAACAAGCATGGATCTCACTTTAGCATCATGTTTACATGACATCAAAATATCAGCAGGCACAAGACTTAGCAAAATCCTAAGTCCCTGAAATCAGCAATATCACGAAGGCTACTTTGTATGCTTGTGCTAGTCACCACATTGATCACAAAAATACATAGCAAGCACCCCTATAAAGATGGCATGGCATAGATCAAAACACATGTATAGCTCATGCCCATATGAAGCACACAACAAATGTGGCAAAAATGACAAATCACCATAAACTGATAAGTAGCGGCACCTAACAATTTATAGCACTCTTGCACCAATGATTTGGACATCAAGATGGACTCAAATAAGCATTCCACAATGGAATGAAATGAAGAGCATCTCACGGTGAACATTTTGATATATCATGCGCATAATTCGGAGCTACGGTCATGGAGTTATGATGCGTTGAACACGGCCATAAAATGTAATAGAGGGATAGGACTTAGAGAAAATATACCCTCTCAGAAAACAGATCTAGCGTTGACTTGCATGCGAACCGAGGCGGCCGGAGATGCTCGCTAGAGTTGATCGCCGGACTTGACGCCGGGGTGGAGGGAGAGGTTGGCGCGGCCGGGGCTCGCCGGATCTGGTGCCGGGGAGGTGGCCGGTGGAGTTGGGCGGTGACCGAAGCGAGGAGCGGCGATGCGGTGGCCGGAGGCGGCGCCTGGGCGAGGCGGCGGTGGCGCGTCGGCGGGAAGTGGGCGGCGAAGGAGGGTGGCGCCGGCGGGCGGGGACGCGACGGCGCTGGCGCGGGGAAGCGCAGGCGGCGCGGGGTGGCGGAGTCAGGCTCGCGGGCCGGCGGTGGCTGGCGGCGGGGATCGCCACCTGGCGCGCTGGGATTGGCCGGGCGGCGGCGGGCGGATGCGTCCGGCTGCGTGGGAGAAGCGGGGCTAGGGTTTGGACCCAGATTTGGAGGAGGGGAGCACATATTTATAGGTAGGAGGAGGTAGGAGTGTCCAAATGAGGTGTAGTTTTTGACCACGCGATCGTGATCCGATGATGGAGGACATGGCAGAGTTTTGGATGGGTTATTGGGCCGTTTTGGAGGGGTGTTGGGCTGCAACACACAAGAGGCCTTTACGGTTACTCGGTTAACCGTTGGAGTATCAAACGGGCTCCAAATGGCACGAAATTTGACAGGCGGTCTACTGGTGTTGTACCAAGGCCTCTTGGAAAATCTCGGTCCATTCCGAGAATGTTTAGCACCCGCTCACGAAAAGAGACAAAAGGGATACGCCGGTGCACGTAGGAGTGTCGGATTGCAAAACGGACAACAGGGAAAATGCTCGGATGCATGACACGAACACGTATGCAAATGCGATGCACATGATGACATGATATGAAATTCAAGACATGAGCAAAAGCAAAACGAAGACAAAAACCCAACCACGAATCTCATAACTTAAGCCGAAAATGGCAGAGTCAGAGTTACAAATATGACAAGTTACGTCTGGGGTGTTACACAACAGCTCCGTGAGGTCGAACCAACCAACATTTAGAAGGGACCTATATCAGAATCCCAATGGAAGAGCGTCGATGACACAATTCATGAAACAGAAGCCATCTTCGAACCCTAGCCGCCGCCATTTCCCATCTCGTCTCCATAGCCGCCACCATCACCATCACTACAACAACTCCCCTTCAAGTTATCCATATTTCTAATTGTGTATCACATCCGTTAACCATTGTAAGACATATTATCAGTAAGGCATTCATCATTATGTCTTCTCCGACGATTTCCTCTTGCGATCTGGTCCACATGTATGAGTAGATTGAGGCACAACCTTGCAACCCTATGTATTTGTATGAGGGATCGATGGAATGGCTTTGAATAGTTGATGTCATGTATGTGTCTGATTGCAATGGAGTTGTTTCTTGTCTCTTTCGTGTTCTATGACGCTGCAAGATATTTAGGATCCAGGAGTTCGATTAAGGAGGAGGTAAGGAGCGAGGAGGAAGTGGAACATTATTTTGAACACCAGTGATAAAAAAGATTATTACAGTAGCGGAATACAAATCCTTGGGGATTCATGAGGCATAATCATTAAATGCCTAATGATTTTTCCCGAATATTTATTCTGAATAATTGAGGTAACCCCGCGAGACCGTAAGGGCGTGTGGTTGGATATCTGACTCCTGATGCAGGTCGCGCATCGATCAAGACGTAATTTGGACACAGACCCCACATCATCACATCACAAGCACATATTAATGGGTGTCTTCTAGAGCATTCTGCAAACTTATGACTACATTGATGCATCTGAGACAGATCGCAACCACAGGGACACTCTAGCTCTTCCAACCAGGTCTATGTCAAATGATTTGATATTTGTTGAGGAAGATGACAGTTTTGATGATTTGAAACTAACTTCTCCAGAGTATCAGGAAGAAGAAGGCAATGTTGGCTAAGGTCAATCTGCAGGTCCATCTAAATGCACCATTCCCGAAGATAATGCTGGAGGAGGAGCAACTGCTGCTGAAGATTCCTCTCACTACAAAATCTTCTCTATTCAGTGACAAAAGCCTTGGTGACGAAACATGAAATTTTCACACTTATGATACTACCCATTATGAGCAGCCTAAGTGTCCTTGATTTAGTACAAACTTTGCATTACAACTTTTTACTAAATCAATGACACTTAATTTTTGGACGGAGGAAGTAGTAAATAAGAATCTGCACCAACTACTGTCCAAAAAATAAGAGCAAATACTTAAAACAAAGAAAATAAATATACATCCTCCATTGAGAAAATTTGAAACACACCCATCAAGTACGTTAGCAAAAATTAAAAGTGGATGTCAGAAATTAAAAGTGGTTGTCACAGTACTCTCAGCAGGAAAAACGAAAATACTGTCAGCAGGAGAAGCCAACATACTGTAAGCGTATTGAGCTCTTAATATGAGTTTAATATTGTTAGCAATGTCGTGATGTTTTACTTATAAATTAATTTAACTAGAAGAACACCCATGCGTTGCAACGGGCCACATTAACTTTAAGAGTTCAATATTAATATTCTCATACATATCAAGTGATATTGGCAACCTTTTTTACCAACAAATGCTCACACACATTCTCTCCCTCCCTCTTCCTCATTCTCTCTCCCCCCTCCCTCCCTCTCTCTAACACACACACATATCCATCTTATGAGGTACGGGACCATAATCCATCTATTTCACAGACACACACGCTAGTGCATAACAATATGGTTTATGTGTATTATATTTGCCACCACAACTGAGAGAATTAATTTCATGTAAATCGGCCAGCCACAGCTCCAAGAATACACGGAGGAGGTGGCCCGGGTCGGCTCGACGCCGTCCGGCACGAGCCACAGGCCCGCTTTCAAGTGCGTCTGCACGCCGACCACCCACGCCGGGTCCTTCAAGTGCCGCTTCCACCGCACCAACTCCCAGGGCCACGGCCACAGGCAGGGCCGGGGAAGCCGCCCTTCTTCGCCCCCTTCACCGGTCGCGGCCAATGCGGTACCGCGGCACCCGGCCTCGCCGTCCTCGTCCTCCGGCACCATCGCGACCCAGTGACGCAGCCCAAGCATCGGCCTCGAGAATCAAGAACGCTCCACAACGGAGAGGGAAGGGAAGATCATATACATGTCATAAGAAAGAGAGTTTATTTACCGCTCCCTAGATGTATTGTTTCCTTTTGTTTGGAGATTGATTACCATCTGTGAGTTAAGGTAAGGTCAATGTGATTGAGAGATTTTTCTGTAAATTAATTATTTGTTTTCTAATTAATGAGATTGAGTGATTTAAGGTAAGGTTAATTAATTTAGATTTGATATTTAGAGATTGTTCGTGATTGATTCTACATTACTAAATAATTTGTGCCAGTATGTAAAGTTATGATCTGTTCAGATTTCTTTCGTTGTATGAAAGAGTGACGCGAAAATAAACCGATGAAGTGGGGGGAGGGGACGAAAAAAATCTACGAAAAAAAACCAGCGAAGAAGGGAGGAGGTATCAAAAAAACTATGAAAGGTGGGACGAAAAAAAATCTGGAAGCGAGACTACCAAATGCTCCATTAAGAATAGAGATACGAGAAGCCAGCATTTGGAAAGCATCTCTGCTTCACGCATTGAAGAACTGCTCGAGCTTATGATCAGAATGGTTTTGCCGCTCCCGGCCATCGTCTGCCAGCCGGAGCCATAACTTGCATGCAAGTTGGCAAGCAGGATAAGGTGGGGACGATGACGCTGTTCGATCCGAGTGACATGCATACAACAGGCACACGATGCTTTCGCAACTTTACCGGGTGGAGGAATGCGTTTACACCATCTTCTACTGCAACACTCCAACGTAGAGCGCTCCAGTAAAGCTAACTCGATCCCCGGAATCTGCTTACGAATTCGAACAATGAGCTGGTCACCTCCTTAAAAAAAACAACGAGCCGTTCATAAAGGATAGAGCTACGCGTGTGGAGCTTCTCTTCTTTGCATAAAGATTAAAGGAAGGGTGCCAATGTTCAGAACCAACTAAGTAGGTACTCCATTAGTTGCATCCCTTGAAAATAAATAAGAATCTGAAACAACCGCTGCGGAAAAGATTAGTTAGAGCAAATACTTAAAACAGAGAAAATAAATACGTGTCCTCCATTTAGAAAGCTTGAAACAGGTCCATCTAGTATTTCCTCCGTTCTAAATTACTCGTCGTAGAAATGGATATATCTAGAACTAAAATACATCTAGATACATCCATTTCTCTGACGAGTAATTCGGAACGGAGGGAGTAGTATATAGTAGTAGGAGTACCCGATTGAGCGTTGGCAGAAATTTAAAGGTAGTTGTCACAGTAGTCTCAGCAGGAGAAACCAAAAATACTCTCAGCATGTGATCATGAGGAAATCGTCTTGAATTAATTATAGCTTGACGCGTTTACCACCTACTTGGCTAGTACTCTCTTCGTTCAAAAATATTTGTCATCAAAATAGATAAAAAAAGATGTATCTATAACTAAAATATGTCTAGATACATCCCTTTTTATTTATTTTGATGACAAGTATTTTCGGAGGAACGGAGTACGTAGGAAAAAGAAAAAGCGTGCTGGTGGTGACAACAGCTGCTGGTTCGCCTCACTCGACGCGAAGCCCATCTCCACCTCGAATCGTTGCGAGAAATTTCCAGGAAGGTTCATACCTTCCTTATAAGTGTAAGCATGCAGACCTCCACATGACCCTACCGTCATTTATTTTCCTTTCTCGGCAATGAAAGTGACCTCCATTTTTGTATTTTTATACTCCACTTAATTCTGGTTGACAGTGGTTTTGCCCCGATCGATTTGAGCCGTTGCTTCCAGTAGACATCCCCTACTGGAACGATACTACTCGTTTGGCCGTCATGCATGTCTGCCATGATAAAAGCAAGCCCAGCAGGTACACATGAGCTTTTGCGATCAGTCGAGCTATCACGGTTCACATGACATGGTTCTGCGCGGCCGCTTCGCTGTCAACTCCTGTGTATTATTTGCACTTGCGCTGATAGTACTACCTAGACGGCCCGAGGCTCGTGGCACCGGTCGATTAGTCATTTGGAGAGTCAAATCTAGCCAGCGCTGCCTACCTCAGACCAAAGGATCGCTCGTGTTCTATGCACAGCTACACACGTATGTAGCCATGATGGCCAAGGCCTAGCCAGCCTCACGCGCGCCTAGAGTTATTCGGACGGTAGTGAGTGCTAGCTAGGGTGGCGAACGGTGCTCTCTGCTCCTGAATCATGGAAACCTAACTAAAAGGTCGCCAAACGCTTTACCGAAAATCAATTAAGTTGATATAGGATTTGTTAGACTTAATCTTGACATGTACGTGCATGTGTGCACCTGTGCTTCGGTCAAGTCCATGTTAGTTGCGGCTAGTTAGTTAGTTGGAGGCTAATTAGTTTTTTTTGGGCATAAAGAGGCTAATTAGTTGCATGCATGGCTGAGTTTGTTAGCCAGTGGAGCTCTTCTAGGAGTGGATAGTGCGTGCAGTTAGTGGCCGGTTGTGAGGCCGGATTGTGCTAGGTGCATAGGTTAGTGTGTGGCTTCTGGCGTGTGTGCATCTCTTGTCTAAGGTGTAGTCAAAGATGTACTCCCTCCGTTTCTAAAATAAGTCTTTGTAAAGATTTCACTAGATGGACTACATACGGAGCAAAATGAATGAATCTACATTTAAAATGCATCTATTTACATTCGTATGTGGTTTATAATGAAAGCTTTACAAAGACTTATATTTAGAAACAGAGGGAGTAGTATTTTGTGTGCGTGTGTGCGCTCAAGATAAGGAGTAGTGTGTGCGCTCATGATAAGGAGTAGTAGTCAGAGTTAGTTTTCAGGGTGTGTAGTCTCTCATGTATCCCCACAAAAAAAAAGTCTCTCATGTATGATTCGGTGTGGTTCGGAGTCGAGTTTGAGTTTGAAAAAGAAGAAACGCCGTTCGTGCGGCGAGGCGTTTGTCGTCAGAAATTCTTGTGATCAGTGTGCTCATCTTCTTCTTCCACCTCCGTACGTCCTAGTGTGTGTGTGACAGTGTGAGAGAGGTTCGTCCCGCGCTCGTGGCGCCGGAGGCTACTTGGTGTTCGTCGCCGGATCGGGTTTGTCCCAACAGGATATATTATATATCTATCATCAAGTACATTTGAGTTCATTATTAATTTACACATTAAGCAAAAAGAATTCCAGATGTGAATAGTGAGTTGGATTCAAATTCTATTGTGAATAGTATGTTTGGCTACAATCACTCACCGGATTTGTCTTTTAAATTTATCAGCGCTTGAATATAAATTAAAGCTATGTCATTGCATATTTCTTTGTAGACCTGGTAACATCTAACAACATGATAAACAGCCTAGAAAAGTTACGAGCTAGTATCCCTCAAAAAAAGGTTACCAGGTAGTAATAGCATGCAATTATTTAAATGAAAAATATACAAAACCATAAAAAGAAAGTTTTGTGAAAAATGGAGGAATTCGAGAAACATAAGGAATAATTTCTGCCATTCATTGTTACTCTTAGTTTCCTTATATTTAGCTAATACGTGACCAGTGTAATTGTGCCAGAACCATCACTAAATGTGTTTAGATTTGGGCACTCATAAATAAGTATTGTTATTGTATTTACAAAAACTATATATCCTGAATTAATACATGTATAAAATTGAAAATTTGATCTCGCACTTTGGCGGCCGGTTAGTTAGCGATATTAAATGGATCACTATGAAAAAAAGCCAGATCAAATAGCAGGATGTCTTGCATGACGAGACAGTCCGCATGAGTGAGGTGCTTTGAAATCCAACCGTTAGTCGGGTGTCGCGGCGACATTGTGAGTGCATATTCAATGGTCATATTAGCCCTCGGGCTTGCTCCATCTGCTATAAATAGACCCCTACATCAACCTTAGATGGTTGGCCTCGCTCCGTGAAATTTGGACAAGAGTTTGTGTGAGCAACCTTTTTTCCTCCGGAAGAACGCTAGAGAATCTTAGTGAGGAAATACCGAACGTCTACAACAGCTAAGAGATTGAGAATCACTGAAAAAATTGATCAATGCTGAATTTAGGTTTGCACTCTTATGGATTGGGCTTCAACCAGAAGGTCAGGTGTCGGTTCTAAAGCATCCAGGAGTAGTTGTGGATTGCTAAATAATAAGTCTGTCAAGGTCTCGAAGATCTTCCTTGAGCGCTGGTACTTTGTCTCTGTTGGCGCAAGGAACCACGCAGATCAACACAGAGAAGCCTGAAGCGCCCCAATTTCTCAAGTGGTCCGAGGTCCCGGTCATTTTCCTACCAACCAACCAACCGAAGCACGTCCTTCAGCCAATGAGGTTACTGCTAGGCTGGAGTCCGGCTCAAGAAGATATTAATGTATTGTGGTGAAGGAAATATGCCCTAGAGGCAATAATAGAGTTTTTATTATTCATGCTAGAATTGTATTAACCGAAAACTTGATACATGTGTGAGTACATAGACAAAACACCGTCTCCCTAGTAAGCCTCTACTAGACTAGCTCGTTCATCAAAGATGGTTAAGTTTCCTAACCATAGACATGTGTTGTCTTTTGATGAACGAGATCACATCATTAGGAGAATGATGTGATGGACAAGACCCATCCGTTAGCTTAGCATATTGATCGTTCAGTTTTATTGCTATTGCTTTCTTCATGTCATATACATATTCCTTTGACTATGAGATTATGCAACTCCCGGATACGGAGGAATGCCTTGTGTGCTATCAAACGTCACAATGTAACTGGGTGATTATAAAGATGCTCTACAGGTTTCTCCGAAGGTGTTTGTTGAGTTGGCATAGATCAAGATTAGGATTTGTCACTCCGAGTATCACAGAGGTATCTCTGGGCCCTCTCGGTAATGCACATCATAATAAGCCTTGCAAGCAATGTGACTAATGAGTTAGTTACGGGATGATGTATTACGAAACGAATAAAGAGACTTGCCGGTAACGATATTGAACTAGGTATGAAGATACTGACGATCGAATGTCGGGCAAGTAACATATCGATGACAAAGGGAGTAATGTATGTTGTCATTACGGTACGACCGATAAAGATCTTCATAGAATATGTGGGAACCAATATGAGCATCTAGGTTCTGCTGTTGGTTATTGACCCGAGAGGTGTCTCGGTCATGTCTACATAGTTCTCGAACCCGTAGGGTCCGCATGCTTAATGTTCGATGATGATTTTGTATTATATGAGTTATGTGATTTGGTGACCGAATGTTGTTCGGAGTCCCGGATGAGATCACGGACATGACAGGAGTCTTGGAATGGTCAAGAGGTAAAGATTCATATATTGGACGATGATATTCGGACACCGGAAGTGTTCCAGAGGTATCGGGTACATATCGGGTCACCGGAAGGGGTTTCGGGCATCCCCCCGGCAACTACATGGGGGAAGGAAAGAGGGGAAGAGAGAAAGGAAGGGGAGCAATTCGCCCCCTTGCTTCTCTCCTCCCTCCTCCTTCCTTTCCCCTCTGGATGAAGATGGAAGGGAGGAGGCCGAATTGGGAGGCGCCCAAGTAGGATTCCTCCTACTTGGGGCGCCCCCTTGGCTGCCTCTCCTCCCCTCCAACCTATATATATGAGGGGGGCGGTGCATCGCTAGAACACACATCAATAGTTGTTAGCTGTGTGCGGCGCCCCCCTCCACAGTTACGCCTCAGGTCATATTCACGTAGTGCTTAGGCGAAGCCCGGCGCGGATCACTTTACCATCACCGTCACCACGCCGTCATGCTGACGGAACTCTCCCTCAACACTTTGCTGGATCAAGAGCTCTAGGGACGTCATCGAGATGAACGTTTGCAGAACTCGGAGGTGCCGTACGTTCGGTGCTTAATCGGTCGGAACGAGAAGAAGTCCGACTACATCAACCGCGTTGTCAAACCCTTCCGCTTTGAGTCTATGTTGTCAAACGCTTCCGCTTTGCGTGAGCGTAGGAATTTTTCTGAAATTGCATGCTACATTTCTTAACAATGGCATCCAAGCTAGGTCTATGCGTAGATGATATGAACGAGTAGAACACAAAGAGTTGTGGGCGGTGATCGTCATACTGCTTACCACCAACGTCTTATTTTGATTCGGCGATATTGTTGGATGAAGCGGCCCATACCAACCTTTCATGACCACGTTCATGTGACCGGTTCCACCGACAACATGCAACTAGTTTTGCATAAAGGTGGCTGGCAGGTGTCTGTTTCTCCAACTTTAGCTGAATCAAATTTCACTGCGGCTGGTCCTTGTTGAAGGTTAAAACAACAAACTTGATAAATCACCATTGTGGTTTTGATGCGTAGGTAAGAACGGTTCTTGCTAGAAGGCCGTACAGCCACGTAAAACTTGCAACAACAAAGTAGAGGACGTCTAACTTGTTTTTGCAGGGCATGTTGTGTTGTGATATGGTCAAGACATGATGTACGTTATTGTATAAGATGATCATGTTTTGTAAAAGTTATCGGCAACTGGAAGGAGCCGTATGGTTGTCACTTTATTGTATGAAATGCAAACACCATGTAATTGCTTTACTTTATCACTATGCGTTAGCGATAGTTGTAGAAGCAATAGTTGGTGAGACGACCACGATGCTACGATGGAGATCAAGGTGTCAAGCCGGTGACGATGGAGATCATGACGGTGCTTTGGAGATGAAGATCAAAGGCACAAGATGATGATGGCCATATCATGTCACATATTTTGATTGCATGTGATGTTTATCTTTTATGCACCATATTTTGCTTAGTATGGCGGTAGCACTATAAGATGATCCCTCACTAAAATTTCAAGGTATAAGTGTTCTCCCTGAGTATGCACCGTTGCAACAGTTCGTCGTGCTGAGACACCAAGTGATGATCGGGTGTGATAGGCTCTACGTTCAAATACAATGGGTGCAAGACAGTTTTGCACATGCGAAATACTCGGGTTAAACTTGACGAGCCTAGCATGTACAGACATGGCCTCAGAACACTGGAGAGCGAAAGGTCAAACATGAATCATATAGTATATATGATCAACATAGAGATGTTCACCATTGATGACTACTCCATCTCATGTGATGATCGGACATGGTTTAGTTGATTTGGATCACGTGATCATTTAGATGACTCGAGGGATGTCTATCTAAGTGGCAGTTCTTAAGTAATATGATTAATTGAACTTAATTTATCATGAACTTAGTCCTGATAGTTTTTGCATATCTATGTTGTAGATCAATAGCTCGCGTATAGGTCCCCCATTTTATTTTTGATATGTTCCTAGAGAAAAACTAAGTTGAAAGATGATAGTAGCAATGATGCGGACCGGTTCCGTGATTTGAGGATTATCCTCATTGCCGCACAGAATAATTATGTCCTTGATGCACCACTAGGTGGCAAACCTATTGCAGGAGTAAATGCAGACGTTATGAACATTTGGCAAGCTCGATATGATGACTACTTAATAGTTTAGTGCGCCATGATTTACGGCTTAGAACTGGAACATCAAAAACATTTTGAATGCCATGGAGCATATGAGATGTTCCAAGAGTTGAAATTGGTATTTCAGACTCATGCCCATGTCGAGAGGTATGAGACATCTGACAAGTACTTTGGCTACAAGATGGATCAGAATAGATGAGCCAGTGAGCATGTGCTCAGAATGTGTGGGTATACAATCGCTTGAATCAAGTGGGAGTTAATCTTCTAGATAAAATAGTGATTGACAGAGTTCTCTAGTCACTATCACCAAGTTACTAGAACTTCATGATGAACTACAATATGCAAGGGATGACGAAAATGATTCCCAAGCTCTCTGCGATGCTGAAATCGGCGAAGATAGAAATCAAGAAAGAACATCAAGCGTTGATGATTAACAAGACCACTAGTTTCAAGAAAAAGGGCAAGGGAAAGAAAGGGAACTTTGAGAAGAATGGCAAGCAAGTTGTCACTCTCGGGAAGAAGCCCAAAGTTGGACCCAAGCCTGAAACTAAGTGCTTCTACTACAAAGGGACTGGTCACTGGAAGCGGAACTGCCCCAAATACTTGGCGGATCAGAAGGATGGCAAAATGAACAAAGGTATATTTGATATACATGTTATTGATTTGTACTTTACTAATGTTCATAGTAACCCCAGGGTATTTGATACCAGTTCAGTTACTAAGATTAGCAACTCAAAATAGGAGTTGCAAAATTAAGAGAGACTAGTTAAGGGCGAGGTGACGATGTGTGTTGGAAGTGATTCCAATGTTGATAAGGTTAACATCGCACACTCCCTCTACCTTCGGGATTATTGTTGGACATAAATAAATGTTATTTGGTGTTTGCATTGAGCATGAATATGATTAGATCATGTTTATTGCAATACATTTATTCATTTAAGTTGGAGAATAATTGTTGTTCTGTTTACATGAATAAAACCTTCTATGGTCATACACCCAATGTGAATGGTTTATTGAATCTCGACCGTAGTGATACACATATTCATAATATTGATGCCAAAAGATGCAAAGTTGATAATGATAGTGCAACATACTTGTGGCACTGCCGTTTAGGTCATATTGGTGTAAAGCGCATGAAGAAACTCCATGCAGATGGGCTTTTGGAATCACTTGATTATGAATCATTTGATACTTGCGAACCATGCCTCATGGGCAAGATGACTAAAACTCTGTTCTCCGGAACAATGGAGGGAGCCAATGACTTATTGGAAATAATACATACTAATTTATGTGGTCCGATGAGTGTTGAGGCACGCGGTGGGTATCGTTATTTTCTGACCTTCACAGTTGATTTGAGCAGATATGGATATATCTACTTAATGAAACACAAGTCTGAAACATTTGAAAAGTTCAAAGAATTTTAGAGTGAAGTGGAGAATCATCGTAACAAGAAAATAAAGTTTCTACGATCTGATCGCGGAGACAAATATTTAAGTTACGAGTTTGGCCTTCATATAAAACAATTTGAAATAGTTTCACAACTCACGCCACCTGGAACACCACAGCATAATGGTGTGTCCGAACGTCGTAACCGTACTTTATTAGATATAGTGTGTTCTATGATGTCTCTTACCGATTTACCACTATTGTTTTGGGGTTATGCATTAGAGACAGCTGCATTCACTTTAAATAGGGCACCGTCTAAATCCGTTGAGACGACACCGTATGAACTATGGTTTGGCAAGAAACCAAAGCTGTCGTTTCTTAAAGTTTGGGGTTGCGATGCTTATGTGAAAAAGTTTCAAACTAATAAGCACGAACCCAAATCGGAGAAGTGCGTCTTCATAGGATACCCAAAAGAAACTATTGGGTACACCTTCTATCATAGATCCGAAGGCAAGATTTTTGTTGCTAAGAATGGATCCTTTCTAGAGAAGAAGTTTTTTTCGAAAGAAGTGAGTGGGAGGAAAGTAGAACTTGATGAGGTAATTGTACCTTCTCTCGAATTGGAAAGTAGCTCATCACAGAAATCAGTTCCAGTGATGCCTACACCAACTAGATAGGAAGCTAATGATAATGATCATGAAGGTTTAGATCACGTTACTACTGAACCTCGTAGGTCAACCAGAGCATGTTCCGCACCTGAGTGGTACGGTAATCCTGTTCTGAAAGTCATGTTACTAGACCATACTGAACCTACGAACTATGAGGAAGAGATGATGAGCCCAGATTCTGATAAATGGCTTGAGGTCGTGAAATCTGAGATAGGATCCATGTATGAGAACAAAGTGTGGACTTTGGTTGACTTGCCCGATGATCAGCGAGCCATAGAGAATAAATGGATCTTCAAGAAGAAGACTGGCGTTGATGGTAATGTTGCCGTCTACAAAGCTCGACTTGTTGCGAAAGGTTTTTGACAAGTTCAAGGAGTTGACTATGATGAGACCTTCTCACCTATAGCAATGCTTAAGTCTGTCCGAATCATGTTAGCAATTGCTGCATTTTATGATTATGAAATCTGGCAAATGGACGTCAAAACTACATTCCTTAATGGATTTCTTAAAGTAGAGTTGTACATGATGCAACCGGAAGGTTTTGTCGATCCTAAAGGTTCTAACAAAGTGTGCAAGCTCTAGCGATCCATTTATGGACTGGTGCAAGCATCTTGGAGTTGGAATATACGCTTTGATGAGGTGATCAAAGCATATGGTTTTATACAGACTTTCGGAGATGCCTGTATTTACAAGAAAGTGAGTGGGAGCTCTATAGCATTTCTAATATTATATGTGGATGACATATTGTTGATTGGAAATGATATAGAATTTCTGGATAGCATAAAAGGATATTTGAATAAGAATTTTTCAATGAAAGACCTCGATGAAGCTGCTTACATATTGGGCATCAAGATCTATAGAGATAGATCAAAACGCTTGATAAGATTTTCAATGAGTTCATAGCTTGACATGATTTTGAAGGAGTTCAAAATGGATCAGTCAAAGAAGGAGTTCTTGCTTGTATTGTAAGGTGTGAAGTTGAGTAAAAGGCTCAAAACCCGACCACGACAGAAGATAAAGAAAGAATGAAAGTCATTCCCTATGCCTCAGTGATACGTCCATTTTGCATTATGTTTTCTTACTGTTATTTATAATTTTTTTATCCGTAAAGTGCTTTTGGAGTAATTCTAATGCCTTTTTCTCTCATATTATGCAAGGTATACACAAAGAGGGAGAATTCCGGCAGCTGGAAATCTGGACCTGAAAAAGCTACGCCAGGCTACCTATTCTGCACAACTCCAAATGAGCTGAAACTTCACAAGGATTTTTTATGGAATATTTAAGAATTATTGGAGCAAATAACTACCAGAGGGGGCCCACCAGGTGGGCACAACCCACCTGGGCGTGCCAGGGAGCCCAAGCGCGCCCTGGTGGGTTGTGCTCACCCAGGCCCACCTCCGGTGCCCATCTTCTGGTATATAGGTCATTTTGACCTAGAAAAAAATGACGAGAGGACTTTCGGGACAGAGCGCCGCCGCCTCGAGGCGGAACTTGGGCAGGAGCACTTTTTCCCTCCGGTGGAGCGATTCCGCCTGGGAAACTTCCCTCCCGGAGGGGGAAATCATCGTCATCATCATCAACAACAACTCTCCCATCTTGGGGAGGGCAATATCCATCAACATCTTCAAGAGCACCATCTCATCTCAAACCCTAGTTCATCTCTTGTGTTAAATCTTGTTACCGGAACTATAGATTGGTGCTTGTGGGTGACTAGTAGTGTTCATTACATCTTGTAGTGGATTACTATATGGTTTATTTGGTGGAAGATTATATGTTCAGATCCAATATGCTATTTAGTACTCCTCTGATCATGAGCATGTTTATCATTTGTGAGTGGTTACTTTTGTTCTTGAGGTCACGGGAGAAATCATGTTGCAAGTAATCATGTGAACTTGATATGTGTTCGATATGTTGATAGTATGTATGTTGTGATTCCCTTAATGGTGTCATGTGAACGTCGACTACATGACACTTCATCATATTTGGGTCTAAGGGAATGCATTGTGGAGTAGCGATTAGATGATGGGTTGTGAGAGTGACAAAAGCTTAAACCCTGGTTTATGCGCTATTCTGTAAGGGACCGATTGGATCCAAAAGTTTAATGTTATGATTAGAATTTATTCTTAATACTTTTCTCATAGTTGCAGATGCTTGCGGGAGGGTTAATCATAAGTAGGAGGTGTCGTGGGAACAATTCCGATAATAATAATAAGGGATAGGGTAAAGGAGCATGATCTATCAAGATGCATATGGGTGACACAGTGGTTTTAGCGAGTTGGAGCCTCTCACAGTGGAGATAACAACCCTACGTCTCGTGCTCTGGAGAGGCTTTGCTTTATCTGAGTATGTATCCGGAGATTACAATATATATTTGTGTGTGAGAGAGAGGAGAACGGATCTCCATGCCTGAGCTAAGTCCTGAGACTAGAGGTGAGGGAGAGAGATGAGAGCTAGAGGAGAAGAATGAAGGCCTGCCCCAAGTCTAGTGGTGGGGATGGCTTATATAGAGTGCGCCACCCCCTCACCTCCTATGTAACAAAATGGGGCATGAATTCTATAATGCCAATTCACTACCAAGCCTTCACTATGAGAATGATGCTTTGACTGCTTCGCTGCTTGCTGGTCTTCGTATGCCCGAGTGAGTCGTACGGTCGAGTGGTGAACTGTTATCCGAGTGGATGGTATGCTGCTTGGTCAAGTGGATAGTATGCTGCTTGTCCGAGTGGCTAGTATGCTGCTTGTCCGAGTGATAGTATGTCTGTATGAAATTTATCTGGACCCACATGTTGTGTGGACCCCATGCTTTATGATATTTCGACCTTTCATGGGCCTACATATTATGTGTATCCCCAACATTAGCCCCTGAATCGATTGCGATTTTGTGGAACGAGTTTGTGAAAGACACAACTTGGCCCGAGTGACTATGGAAATACTCGGTACCTGTCATCGTGCTTTCAGACAACCCAGGTTTGAAAAAATCTCAATGGATTCCGGCACTGCGCTTCCCGACTGATCTGGGGTAAGTGCCTGCGAGGAGTAACTTGGTGACATTCGATCATCTCTCGGAAGAGGTTAACTCGTGATCAGAGTATGGATGTGTCATTAAATCCAGGCAACAAGATCGACACATGGACTACTCTCTCGGTGAGATTCCATTCTTATCCCGGAGGAACGTCAATACTAGTCGGCTCTAGATCCAAACTTATGAGTTTCATGCTTTGAGTCCTAGAAGAAGGCTCGAAACAGGTCCACGGAGGAGTGTTAAACTCACCTTATAGCATTTTTTTGGTAGCCGGCGGGAGCCTTAGAACTTTTTTGTTTGTTGTTCTCCACTCGGACCGGTTAGGCCGTATCGAGTGGAGATTACTCCAGTGGGGGCACGTTGAGTGCACCCACTGGGTGTAGTCCCCGAGACCGCCGTCGACTGCGGGCAGTCGGCGGGGGTCTGAGAGAACTAAAAATCTTTTAGCTGGTACTGATAGAACTTGTTCCTCTCCGACTCGGAGGTCTAGTAGCACTTGAGTGATGTGGAGATGGTCTTGCGTCGAGCAAAATGTTTCTTTCTGAGTTCTCTTCCAGTGGGGGCACGCTGAGTGCACCCACTGGGTGTAGTCCCTAAGCCTCTGTCGGACAAGATGAATCAGGCAGAGGGTTTAAATCTCCTGGTAAACCTCCACGCAGTCGACACGGTAAATATCTTTTAGTCTGAAATTGAGTCAATCAGATGCATCTTCAGACGCTTGACATGGTAAATAAGCTCAGCCTGGAGCTGAGTTAGTCAGACTGATCTTTGTGCACTCGGCACAGAATAAATTCAGCCTAGAACTCGGTCAAGCAGGTGAATCTTCGTGCTCTCGGCATGGTTAATGAATTCGGTTTTGAAACTGCCGACTGTAGAAAAAAGATGGACACTCCAGGGGGTAATCACTCCAGTAGTACTTCTTATATTGAACGTTAGATTTTGCGTGAAAGAGGTATTTGTAAGAGTATATTGTATCCGTAGAGGAGCTTCATTTTCACCCTTTTGCATGAAAGGGGTATTTGTCTGAGTGGACGTGCTTCCTGACTGATCGGGGTATGTTGACTGCAAGGAAAAACTTGGTGGCACTTGTATGTCTCCCGGAGGAGATAGACTAATGGTCTGACATGGACGTGCCATGAAACCCGAGTGACGAGGCTAGTGTGTGGGCTGACTCTCCGGAGAGAGGCCACTCATTATCCCGGGGGAACACCAACACATGCCATCTCTGAGTCCAAGTTTGTGAAACTGACGCCTTGGAGCCTAGGATAGGGCCAAGTGTATCCATAGAGGAGCATTGTTTTCACCCTTTTGCAGTCCTGAAGATGACTTTAGGTAATGATTTGGGCGATCGTTCGAGTGGACAGTACTACCCTTATAGATTTTCGGCAGACCGAGCATGTATGGTCAGAAAGATATTCCCGATATGATCAATGGGTTGATTGAATGGGCGTAACCCCTGAGGGCGGCATGGCCAACGGTTGTGCATAGCCCCCGAGTTATGCTCGAAAAAGGTAAGCTTGCTACAGAGTGTGTTATGAGGTTTGTTCATATGAGTAACTTAGTCGTTCCCGTGTTGGGGGTGTAGAGGTAAAGACATGTCCAACTGATGGTGACGCACGAGGCGGCCGAGGGGCGATGATGTGTACAACCGAGTGACGATGCACGAGGCGGCCGAGTGGTGAAGACGTGCACAACCAAGTGGCGATGCGCGAAGCGGCCGAGTGGTGAAGACGTGCCCATCCGAGTGGCAATGCACGGGGTGACCGAATCATGATGTGCGAGATGGCCGAATGATGTGGACGTGCACAACTGAGTGGCAATGCGCGGGACAGCCCAGTGGTGAAGACGTGCACAACCGAGAGGCGACGCACGGAGCGGCCGAGTGGTGAAGACGTGCACAACCGAGTGGCGCGGCGCTGGACGGCCGAGTGAGGATGCACGAGGTGGCCGAATGATGAAGACGTGCACAACTGAGTGGCAATGCGCTGGGCGGCCAAGTAGTGAAGACGTGCGCAACCAAGAGGTGACGCACGGAGCGGTCGAGTGGTGAAAATGTGCACAACCAAGTGGCGCGGTGCGGGAAGGCCGAGTGAGGATGCGCGAGGTGTCCGAGTGAAAGACTACATGTCCAGCCAAGTGGCTGAAATGGTGTTCGAAGGAGTTAGCCAGATGCTTTTGAAGCTAATGTAGCGACAAGGTCGATGTAGTGTGGTTGCGACACAACAAGACCGACATGACAACTAAGTTTGAGTAGGAATGAAGATGGCGTGCAGAGCGTCTGGGTGATTATAAAACTTGTCAAAGTGGCGGATCGAATGCACTTGTTGAAGTGAAGGATCTGACTGGTGATGAAGTACTTGACCATTCAGGAGAGTGTCATTCCAAATGAGATGCAGCCCCCGAGTGCGGCGTAGCCCCCGAGCGTACTACAGGCTTCGTCAATGGACATGTCGAAATACGAGAATATAGTTTTGAATGGATAAATTGTAATTCATCGAGTCAGACTCGGGAAAAGGTGAGGAGGAGCTTCCGAGTGATGCTCGAAAGAGGCAAACTCGCAAAGGAGTGAAGTGTATGTAGTTTGATTATGAAAGTGACCTATTTGTCTCATGCCTGACGAGGTCTATATCATTGATACGATGAAGAGGATTCCACAGATGGGTCGACCGGATGTGTTTGAAGTCAAAAGAGCGACAAGGTCGGTGTTATGGTGCGCTAAGACCGGTATGGTGACCGAGTCTGGGTAGCGATGAAGTTGGCGCATAGGGCCGTCGAGTGGTCGCGTAACTTGTGTATGAAAAAATAGCATAAGCCAACGTAATAAATTCTTGAGGAAATTTGATGTGTGCTGAAATAATTTGTGTGAATAACACCCATAGACACCCGCTGGGAGTGCAAGGGGCTTGCTGGTTAACCAGCAAGAGTCTGGAAGAGCGAAGGATCCGTTCGAACTTGTCGAAGTGAAGGATCCGACTGAACTCATTGAAATACTGGCTCAAATAAAACGGAAGTGTAGTGTTTCGACTGAGTTGCAGCCCGGGAGGACCGATGCAAACTCGAAATGAAGAACGACACATGGTGTTCGTGAATGATGTATGAGAAAAATGGAAGTTGCATGGTACTAAGCAGGTATGTGAAAATAAGCACCCGAGTGTAGAGGTACACTCGGTGGCGTGGCCTCCAAGTGAACGTGATATGTGAATTACGGGGTACTCGGGAAGGCGGAAATAATAGAATGTAGTGCATGTAGAATGACTTAGCTGTTTGAAGGCACGCCAGTGGCCAAGTGGTCAAGATGTGTTCAACCGATGACAATGCGCGGGGCGGCCGATTGATGTAGATGTGTCTCACCGAGTGGTGATGAGGTGACCAACCGAGTGGCGCGGGGCGGCCGAGTGGTGATGAGGTGATCAACCGAGTGGTGACGCGCGGGGCGGCCAAGTGGTGATGAGGTGACCAACCGATGGCGACGCACGGGGCGGCCGAGTGGTGATGAGGTGACCAACCTATGGCGACGCGCAGGGCGGCCGAGTGGTGATGAGGTGACCAACTGATGGCGACGCGTGGAGCGGCCGAGTGGTGATGAGGTGATCAATCGATGGCGACGCGCGGGGAGGCCGAGTGGTGATGAGGTGACCAACCGATGACGACGCGCGGGTTGGCTGAGTGGTGATGAGGTGACCAACCGACGGCGACGCGCGGGGCGGCCGAGTGGTGATGAGGTGACCAACCGATGGCGACGCACGGGGTGGCCGAGTGGTTATGAGGTGACCAACCGATGACGACGGACGAGGCGGACGAGTGGTTATGAGGTGACCAACCGATAGACGACGCGTGGGGCGGCCGAGCGGTTATGAGGTAACCAACCGATGGCGACGCACGGGGTGGCCGAGTGGTGATGAGCTGACCAATCGATGGCGACGCGCGGGGCGGCCGAGTGGTGATGAGGTGACCAACCGATGACGACGCGCGGGGCGGCCGAGTGGTGATGAGGTGGCCAACCGATGGCGTGCGGGGCGGCCGAGTGAAGTAGACGTGTCCCATGGAGTGGCGATGTGCGGGGCGTCCGGGTGAAGTAGATGCGTTCCGCGGAGTGACGATGCGCGGGGCGTCCGGGTAAAGTAGACATGTCCCGCGGAGTGAGGGTGCGCGGGGCGTCCAGATGAAGTAAATGCGTGTCCCACGGAGTGACGATGCGCGGGGTCTCCGGATGAAGTAGATGCGTGTCCCATGGAGTAACGATACGTGGGGTCTCCGGGTGAAGTAGACGCGTCTCACGAAGTGACGAGGCGCAAAACGTCCAAGTAAAGTAAACGCGTCCTGCGAAGTGACGACGTGTGGGGCGTTCAAGTGAAGTAGACGCGTCGTCTCGTGAAGTGACGATGCGCGGGGCGTCCGACTGCATGTTATTTTATCCACCGAAACGAAATGTCCGTCCAGTGAATTGTTGTCCAGAGACCACCACGACAAGACGAGTGACCCTGCGAGTTAGTAGCAAGTATGGCCACGAATATTTATTTTTTTGGATCAGCACTTCCCTGCAGCCATGAAATTAATGGCGGGGCCGTTGCACGTGCATGCATGCATCAATTACTGGCGCGGGAATAGCGGAAGTTTTGGCAGCAGTAATTAGGCTGGTCATAGTGGGGAGTAACTTATATTAGTGTCATATGCATGACACTAGTCTAAGTTACTATTTTTATAGTGCAAAGTAACATACTAGTAGTGTCATAGATGGCTGATTTGTTAGCTTGTAGACTCATATTGTCTTGAAAAGCGCTATGTTACAATAACATATTAGGTTGCTTGTAATGGGTAGTATCATACCTTAGTATCATGCACATGATACTGAGGTATGATACTACCTCCGTAATGCACAGTATCATATACTAGTATCGTAGGTAGCCTTATTTATTGCCATGCATGACACATATTAGCATAGCATTTAATATGATACGGTATCATGATATGATACGGTATCATGATATGATACTCAACGCTCTCTTTCTTCATTTAATTCTATGCCTCCTCAGCAAAATAGTCTAGTTGGCATGCATGATACTAGCTATGATACTACCATTTACGACCAGCCTTATGTTACTACTTGTCATTAACTACTTGCCATGTAGGCAAAATTTTCTCGAAGTGTGCTATGTTACTAGTTAAGTTACTCCCACTATGACTAGCCTTAGGTAACCGGTGAAGGAAATACTCACCAGATGAGCCGCTTAATGAGGCGATCATACCTTGATGAAGCGGGGCCAGTGGAGCCGCGTACTGGTGGGAGCCAGTCCTTCCGTTTCTTTTTTTCCTGCACATGCAGTTATCCCTCGAGGAGGTTGATTTGGTGCAAAGCTTG